>NC_040877.1:92025561-92078187 GCF_003676215.2 Rhopalosiphum maidis
ATTATATAAAAATTAAGAAAAATTGAATTAAGTTTATTTAAACTGTTATTTAAAAAACTCCATGCATTCTGAATATCTTAATATACTTTAATTTCAATATGACCGAATCAATTATAATATACGTTTTTTTTATGTTTGATAGTTTTATTATGCGGTTAATTTAGTTTTTGTTCAATCTTTGTAGACATTTTTTTTCATATTTAAGTATAATTCCAACCATACTACACTCATAGTTTTAATATGATTAGTAGTAAGCATAGAAAATAAATAAACATATATATGTACTTAATTAGAATTTATGCATGTAATCAATGCAATATGCCTATGTTATAAAATATTGTAAAACTATTTTAAAATAATAAATATATGTGATCCCTGCAGAAAAAATTAATTTTTAATTATTACGCCAGTCGCCAATTATTGATTTGAAAAAAAAAAACAATATTAATAAACACGTTTAGGACGAGTGGTCATGACATGGTTAGCTCTGTATTAAACTCTATCCGCCTTTTTTTTTTCATATTCTAATTAATAATTTCACTTTGAAATATATACGAATCGTGATAATATGTATTTCTAGTAATCGACAACAATGTTATTACAGCATCTATATTATATATATAGAATTTGGATTCACTTCAATGTTGTTACTAAATTATATTCACATCATACATAATGCTAATATAACAATATGCGTATATAATAATATATTTCCTTAAGATATCTACCACACTGGCATAATAATATATCGTTTAGGGGATAAGGTCTTCGAGGTTCTGTCGAAGCGGTATGGTAGTCGGGTTGTAATATGTATATAGTGGGTGAACTTACAAGGAACAATGAGAGCAAATGTTTGCGAAAATCGTTGCCAGTTAAGGCTGAAAATTGTGTTTACACATGCACACTAAGGAGATGATTAAATTTGCGTGGCCTGAGGCAGCGTTAGTAAACAGACACAGATGGCAGCAGCAACAGCCGCGGTGGTGACTTCGTTTGGTTTGGAAGCAAAGTGCATATAATAATGTAGATGTATTATAACTTGTAAGTATACGTAAATATATATATATATATATATATATATATGTATTATGTATGTACATTATACTATACGTGGTAATACGGTATATACTATAGCCTAACCTATACCGTATAATATATTATATTCATATTATATACGAAACAATAATACATTCTCTTATATACCAACCACCATTGCTTTAGATAGGTATTACTTTACTGAAATACTGTGCTATGGCGATTCTTATTAATAATTATTTTAAATAAAACATAATCATATTTGTTACGTACAACGTTAAGAATTGCAGCACTTAATAAACCGTTGAATAACAATATTTTGAACTTATACTTTAATATTATGAAATAACAGTTAAAGTTAAAACTTTAAATTGTAATCTTAGTTTTTTTTTTTAAATTATGTTTTAATAATTATTATTTTAAACAAGTCTTTTACAGTATTATTACATTTTAACTTGCTATATATTGAAAAATGTATACAAAGTTAATTTGTTTAATTTTTTACTTTGTTTCACAAATTATTAGTACAATTAACATAAATTTAAAATCTTAAATAAATTTTCAATTTTATAAAGTGTAATTACTCAAATGAAACAAAAAATAATTCAGCTATGACAAACATTAAATACGCGTATATTATTAAAGTTATTTTTGTATAATTAAGTTTTTTAACTTTTAAAGTTATATTAAATAGATAAAAATAGATAAGTACATGAATTAATTTCATTCTAATTTTAGTAGTGACAAATATATATTCATAATTTTATTGATCATGGATGGATTATAACAATCGGTCCTTGTAGATATACTTATTATATAATATAGAAGTTATGCTCTTCATCATTAGAAAAAAAATATATTCATAATTATTATTGATGATGGAATCATTTTTTTACTTAAGGTAAAAAGGTGTTGCTAGTATCAATTTAGGTTAAATAATTAAGTAGATTTTATGGTAAGTGTGTTTGAGTATAAAATTTATAAAATATTTTCCATCACTCATCATTTAAATTCATATTATAACAACAACTATTTGTCAAATACATTAAATTATAATATTCATCTATATAAATTAAAAATATGAAATTACAACAACTTAAACAATAATTATAATTTTAAAGCATTAGTCGAAAATTAAGTATAAATAAATCTTAAATATTTCAATTACAAATCATGTTAATGATTAAATTATTGAAAAATCAGTTAACTAATAAAGCATAAGATACAGCACGAAATAGTTTCCTTAAAAGCAATAATTGTTTAGGTTGTTAATAATAAAATGTTCAAATGGATGAACATCAATATTATGGTATAAAATATAAAGTATGCAATTATTTCCTAATGTCTATACGCATTTAGGTACTTATATTTTTGTATTTTATGGTAAATAATCAAGTTAAAGAAATTAACATCATTCTTATTTATATTATCGTTTTTATTTGTAATAAATCTTATAAGTATTTTATAGGAATTTATCTTATAGATATATGTGATTCTAATAAATTAGATTGTGGGTACATATTAAGGGGAGCGAGTTTGGAGATTGGTTTTACAAATATTTATTTTTAGTTTTTTTAATTGTTTAGTTTGTTGTATTATTTTTTCTAAGAACAATTTGTGGGTAAAAGGTTTCAAAAATTGAATGTAGCACTTTAAAGATTGAAAATGTATGGTACCTATTTTGTTTGAGGAAGTCGTTCTCAGATTTTCTCTGTAGTTATTTTCTTGTAAGGAAAACTTACATATGAAAGACTTGAATAAATTAATTATTTAAGCAATATGTTTGTACAAGAATGTGAGATTTATTTTACTCCGTATGCAATTATTATTTTTAAATCTATATTTATAGCCAAATGTAGATATTCCCAATAGATAAAAAATAAAGACTCAACATAATTAAAAAAAAATTTATTTGGGATTAATTTAAAAGAAAGACAACGAAAATGGTTCAGTGTACGCATATAAAGTATAAAGTACCTAACTCTATTCAATTTATTTTGGAATGATCAACTTTATGATATAAAGTTTGAAAATGATTACATCACTTTAAATAAATCGTTAATATTTAATTTTTTACATTTTTATTGCATATTTTAGCACATTGTAATAAAACAAAATGTTATAAAAAAATATAAATCTATAGCAGGATTATAATAATACAATTATTATCTTAACCTTAACTATAGTAATATACAGTGTATTATGTAATTTTAAAATGTTCAACTTATGGTATAGGAATAAAAATATAAGACGCGGTATAAGAGTCTGCTGGTATATATATATATATATGTATACATAAAAGCGGGTCTACATCATAGAAGTCCTCATACTGTACACCGTATATGCGATCTACACCCATGTAACGTAATATGCGTGTTTGGGCACCCGACCTATCCCGTATATTATAAACGTGCGACTTGCGGTATATATATATATATTATTATGCGCGTTTATAAAATACCTACAATACCTATATAATAATATTACATATAGATACGCATTATTACATCTATACAAAAAGGTTACCAACGTACATATATGAAAAACTGGGCTCAAGACATGTAAGTCCCCTGCCACACCCCCTCCTCAAAATAAACAACCCGACGATCGACCTCCTCATATATACCGAGTCGGAAACCGCTGTTCGCGTGATCCAATGTCTATGAATGTTTTATAGGGACCAGCGTTGCGTGCGGCGGCGTGTATACAAGTTTATTATATATATGTGTGTGTGTAACTATATGTACAAGACGATTCCGCTCGCCGAGTTCTCTCCCGCTGCTCCTTATATATATATTTATATATAAGTATATAACTGCCGCACCTCCTTGCACGGTTGAAATTTTAAGTCTACGCAACCACGCACGGCCAATATTGACTGTGTCTATAGTGAGTGTGTGTGTACGTCTGGTCCTATCCCGAGCGCGTTTATTGGTCGCCGATATCAAAAGGTGATGGTTTGCTCTAGTTAATTGGATTTGCTACCGTAGCGTATTCTCTGCGGACACAATTACTATATATATATATATATATATAAGCATACGTGATCCGGCGTCATTGAAATGCGTTTAACTTCACGTAGAATTTATATATAACGATCTATAATATATATATTTATATATATACCTGCAGTTATCGCCGGTTTTTGCGCGTCGCTAAACGATAAATATAAATACATATATAATATATGGTTCTATATACCTATATATTATACAGTATGTCCCAGAAGTCCCGTATGGCCGTATCCCCCGTATTAGTATTTCTGTGGCAAATCAATATATTTGAATGCGTTTATTTTACAGCAATTAGTAAGAAAATTCTAATTGAATGGCATCAATTTCAAAACATCTTTTTTGAAATTTTCAAGATATAGCCATTATTTTCATCATATGTTTCAAGACAACTTTTAAAAAAATGCTTAAAATGAAATAAAAATTGATCAAGTTAAATTAAATTAAATTTTTGATTTCGTCAAAATAAAATAAATAGTTATGTTAATTAAATAGGAATCGTTTGCTTTAATCGAAATTGACTGGAACGTGGATTTATTTTTTAAGTATAGATTCACTGGAAACAATTAATTTATCTCCAAATATTGGATACTGAAGTTTGTATGTAGTGCCCAATCTTTAATTTCAAATGACTTTTTCATCACCTACATAAAAAATTTTGAACAAATTTGGGCTTTATGCACCAACAAATTATGGATAATATTTTAGAGATTCAATTACACTTCTATGAAAGTTAATGGTGTGGCCAATATTTGTTGCGTTCTTTAATCTATTTCCATCTGACCTATTTCGTTCATTGACATTACATAATAGTTAAAATTAAGTTTTTAATAACATTTAAAAATCAATGAAATAACTCAATACTATAGGTACAACTAAATTATACACTAACTAATATAAACGCTATCAGGTCGATATTAATTTATTTTTAATATTTTTTTTTAAACCGTTTAAAAATATATAATCAAAAATAGCTATCTCGAAAATTTAAAAAACTAAATTGTTTTGAAATTATCGATATTTTTGAAAAAAAAACTTAAAATATTATTAAATGACTTATAAGAATCTCCTTACTAATGTAAAAAAAAACGCATTTTAATTTATTAATTTTTTACGGAGATATTAGTAGTAATACTGGACTTCTGAAACACACTGTACATAGTACCATATACGCTACGGTTCCACGTACTAAATATATGATCCTACGTGATGAACTAAAATTGAAAAATCGAAAACTCTATTTTGAATTTAGTTTTAATATAAACTCAATGTGGCGGATATATATTTGGCGTGCGTTTTATTTGAGTTCATATAGATCCATCCCATAGATGGAAGAAAATAGTTTTAATGGTAAGGAAACTCAATGTGTTACAAAGACTTAAAAATAAATAAATATTTATGTATACCTACAATAATAATAATAATAATAATAATAATAATAATAATAATAATAATAATAATAATAATACAAATTATATTTAACACTAATTCTGTAGTGTTAGTAACTTTTTTTTTAACAGGTCTTTGCTGTCAATACTAATATAATTCACTAGATCCTGTTATATGCACAATTTAGCGGACTTTCCCATTCTACTCTGGTTTTAGATCCAGCTAGTATGTCTTTTTTTACTACATCTAACCACCAGTCAACCACGCAGCTTTTTCTTATTTATGTTATTCACGAATACTGTTAACTTTATCTACTATATTGGCTCTCCAAACATGGCCTGCCCACTCCAATCTCGTACCTCTTATAAATTAAACTATATACTAATATATAATTTCTTTCTCTAGCGATCCGTTTGTCCTTTGCTCCCAAACTTCTGTGTCAACAGTATGTATGAATTTACGTATCTAATTTGATTATTTATTTGTTCTTGTGCAATTACATAATCTATTGTAGTGGTGTTCGAATTTACATCTTATATAGTTATATGGGTGTATTTTTATCGTGTAGGAATTAACACAATATATATATATGTGTGTGTGTGTGTAGTCATATGTATTATATAACCGTCAATACCTGGTGTGTTCCATATATAAGTTGTATGCACTCTGTAGGTAGGTATATATGTGATTTCTAATATTTACATAAAATATAATGCGTCGTTATCCGCCGGACATCATGATAATAAGTCACGGGGATAAATCGAAACGAGACGGGTGGGTACCCTTCACGAAACACGAAACGTGGTCACGACCTGCATAATAGCGTCATGAATGTACGATAATAATATGACATTATAATATAAATACGGACAGACGACGAGCAGGGCAAGAACGAGCTAAGGGTATAACCATGGTATAAGTGTACTCAGCAGTATTACAAACGCCGACGAGACTGTTTTACTCTCCTTTGCTGGGTTAAATGTATTATATTATTATAGATAGTATTCAGTCATTTAGTTCAGCTCTTTATATCAACCGCAAACAGGCTGCTCAGCTGCTGAACTAAATATTTTTGCAGGCCCTATACAAAACGTCTAATAATGAAATGTATCATAAATTATTAAGACTCGGGAATTATAAGCATTTTGAGAATAATAATGACTTATTTATAACAATATTATTTAAATAATTCACAGACGTGGATTCAGACGATTAGGTGTATAACACACAGTGTATTACATAATACTGATCAACTCTTACCTATAGGTATATAAATTTAATTATTCTAATCAAAAATAGTTACAATTCATATCAAGCGTACGTCATACACAATAATTTACAAGACATTATATAAAACTATATTTTTAAAATTATTTATTTAAAAAAAATGTGTTTTCAACTCCTTATTTCAAAGCAGAATATTTTTGTAGTGATACGATGTGTAAAAATCAAATTTTAGATGAATAAATAACAACATATTATAAGTAACTCGTGATTAAAGTATATAAATTAATAGGATGAAGTGTTACGTAAACACCCCGAAAAATATGGTTGGTCCACTTCTTTGCTCATCTAAACTTTAAATACTATTCGTCCAAAATTTGATTTCTATAGATCGAAATACGTCGAATAGTATTCGGTTTCGAAATATGAAGTTAAGTGTGTATATTTTGTCGTTCAAACGAATAAAATCTTATAAAATATGACGTGACAGCGATAAAAGAATAAAAACCATCTAAAAAAAATAAAATGTGGTTTTTAACGAATTAAACCACACAATATGAGAGCAATGTTTTCTATAAGCCATTAATAGATTATTATAGTACAGTCGGTTTTCCGAAAAAAAAAACGATGAGCGTCTCGCGTTAAATGGATCACCCCGCGTTATGTGACACGCGCGCACATTGTCGCGCGGTACCTAACGCCTAAACGCCGTGCACGTGACCTAGGGAATACAACGTTTTCCGTCATGTTTGGCCGCAGCGGGAACTCGCAGCTATACAAAACAAACGTGAACACAGTTCGCATAATATTATGTGTAGGAGAGCGGATCAAAGCGATTGCCACGCGGTAGGTATACCCGTGTACGCACTAGCTGTACAGCGATGGCGGTAGGTACCTATGTCTACGGGGCGCGATTCCGTAACGTCTTGGCTGCTTATTTGCGTACGTAAAACAGACAGACATCATAGACGCATACGCGCACACGCTCCGAGGCCTTTGCACGTGAGTGCATAGGCGCGAGTGCGCTTTTTGCGGCGGAACGCAACGGCGGGCGGGTGAGGGGCGGGGTGGGGGCGACTTTTGGCGGCTATATGCACGCGCCCCGGGAAACGTACTTTCCCGCCGCGCCGTCCACCCACCGCCGCCGTCGCCCCGCCGCGACGGATCCGCCGCCGCATATGTCCCACGCGGGGGCAATATCGCTATCATTTTCCGCGCGTATAAGGCATTGGCAATAACACAAATACACGCACGCACACACAGTCACAAAGCCTAAGAACATCATCCCTTAGATAATCCCCGGGGACCTCGCGCAGCATCCGGCGCCGGGCTGCTGCAGTACCCCATGACCGAAACTCCCCATTCTCTCTAATACACACACCACCGCGCCATCGTGTACACGCACACGCGGGCCCGCGTTCACTTTTATGCGACGTGTATATTTTTATTGTTATCATTTATTCCCCTTATATTTATACTCATCTACTACTATGTATGCTCACACAAACACATTCACATAATACTATACCCGGCCGTATATACGCCATATATATTGTGCGCGGGTGTGGGTGTGCAACAACGTTTTTGTTGCATATACCTATCCGACTATACATATATGTGTGTGCGTGTGTGTGTGTGCACAACTAGCGTGTATAACGCTCGCGCCATATTTTATTCTGTTTATGTGAAATTCCACACGGACGGGCGTGCCCCGTGTATTATATTATATCACATACCGCGTTCGTGTGTGTGCGTGTGATGCAGTACAGTATCAGAAATTAGATTCGCTCTTTTCTATCTTACGTCATTTGTTTTTTGTTTTATTTTTTTCTGTACTCGTGCCATTCGTCCGGAATGCCGGCTATAGGCACCGACGCACGTTTCGCCGAAAACCTGCATATTATTATACGTCTTGTACCGCTCATCCGGGTCTCTTCGTCTACAACGCCGCGTGTGTATCGTTACTACAATACGACGTTTCTAACGCCCAGTTGCATTATCCCTGCAAGCTAAACATTTAACGATTCAGTATACCGTGACTAATGGCCCCTTATAAACGCGGTTGGTCCATTGGCAGACTCGTCGTCGTATTGGGTAATCACAGAGATGATATACTCACGCGTGGTGCAGTAATATTAATAACAAGGAGTCGGGACTGAGATTTCGATACACTTTGCGTTGTGTTCCAACAAATATGTTTCGTGTATTTTTCAACCGTAACTAGAATTTTTCACTTTAAATTGTTCAGCATTTTTTGACAATTTTTAGTTGTAAAGTTATTTTTTTCATTTTCATAGTCTATAGGACATTCAACAATAACGTCGGGATTTTTAATTTTATTTAAAGGTTTATACTTAAAAATGTAACTTTATAGTGCGCAAACAAGGTTTTTACCTAATCCAAATTTTTTTATCATGCGACGTAAAAATCGAGATAACGAGTGGTGACGGATAATTAAATGAGAATAATTTTTCTTTGGAATTAAAAGTCTCCAGTGAAATTTGAAAATGTGCAGTTCAGCCATATTTTTTAATAAATTTAATTAAACATTTTTTTTCGGTTTAAATCATTAAAATAAAAAAATAAATTGCAATTTATAGGCGTATTATTTTGAATTTTCAGCGCATAAAAAATTTTTTTTTAGAATCTTTTAGTACGTTATATTTCCAGACTTTGTAATGTACAACATTTGTTCTGATTTCTGATGCACAGTATGCAATAAATAGAAATACACGTAAAATTAAAATAAAATATACCTATTATTACTGTTTTAGTTATCCAATCACCATAATATACATAAAGTTGTAAATTTTAATATCATAGCTCAACCTAATTTTATTTTATGTTGATTTATAATGGTTAAACGCCTATACTAATATTTACTTTGGTTTTTAGATTATAATATTGTTTATGTATTGTTACAGCATACTTGTTTCTCAATATACACACATACACAAATAATGCTTAATACAGTTATATACGTACAACAATATTCAGATATATTATTTCTCTGACACGGTTGTCAGTCGACGGAACGTAAAATTAGTTCAAAACGAGTACGGGTACGTACAAGAATAATTGTAATTTGATTGACGAGCCCGGGGGGACAGCACGTGTCCAAAAGTCCTTTTTGTGTTTTGCGAAATGCAACGATGAGCGCGGGGCACCCTACGCCACGCGACCGTTTCCGTTTCACACGAGTGGCCCGAGGACATCCGCCGCAACACACACTTGCTTAAATTGATTATGTTGGTATAGCTTTATTAGATCAAAACTATATGGTAGATACCTACGCGTTTTATAGTTTTGTTTTTATTTTTTTTTTGTGGTTACGATATTATATGGGGAGCAAATTCGACGAAATAGCTGTTTCTTGTTTCTTTTACACAGTGGGGCTACACAAAAACATCTCAATATCATACCACCCAAGTAATTGCATGTTTTTAAAATATTGTGTACGAGCTACGCTGATTAATTAACACGTACTATTTTGTAACTATAGTCTATACTGTGACGTAGATTTTAAAATTACTTACGTGTAATATTTATTTGTATTTTTTTTTACTTTTACTGAATATTCTATAATTTATGGTAATATTAAATTTAAAAGCTAAATTGAAAGTAATTAATTATAAAACAAAACAAAATTAATTTACTTTAAAAGATAAAAAAAATTAAGATTTTGGGCTAAACCATTTAGAAGAATGTGTAGACTTTTATACATTTTAAAGTGATGAAAAATTGTTCATCGTAGAGCACGTTTATTAGTGAATAAATCACTCACTCTACGTAAACCACTTTAAAATAATATAAAAATATGTACGTAACAACTTTTTTGTGATTTTTAATAATTTTCTTTAAATACGTCGTTGGGTTTTAGTAAAATATGAAATATCTATATTTTTTTTTATTTACAGGAATTAAAAAAAACCTACATATCTATTTACCCTTACTATAGTTGAATTTTAATGAGAATATAATTTTGAATAATATGCAGCTCTTTAATTGCAAAATAAATTAGTTCTATCAATATTGTTTAAAAATAATATATTATATATAAAAAAAATTATGAATTAGAAATTTTAGAAATTTAAAGCAATAAAGTATAATAATATTATTAATATTAATTATACTTATGATATTTAGTTTTTCGCATCGAGGAACACACAGACAAGTACATAGAATAAATAAAAAATAATTGTATTGAATCTATAATTATACCACTATATATTTATAAATATATTATATGTATTTGTATTAACTTATTGTTAAATAGGTAAGTATAAAAGAGTAAAACCATTTCTAGTAAGTAAATTTTAAGTATTTAAATATAATTTGAATAAAAATTACGAGTATACTTGTTGTTTCCAAACAAAATATATTAGTATAATGATTTACGTTCTACGTGTAAAATAGAACAATGTGTTAAACAGAATATAATATACAGCACTACGTTAGGGGAAATCCTGTGGGAAATTTCTTCCCTAATCTACCCACTGGCCCAGTATTTTTCACCCAAACAATACAGTCGTCTTTAATAATTAGACAAATCAATCTTGTAAACGGTGTGGTTGATGTGTTCCCCTTTTAAAGACTATTATCACTTGCCATTCCGGTGATTCGTTACGATGAACCCTACACACAAGCTGTTAATCATTCTTTAGTAAGACTACATTCTGGTTTTATTTTTCAAATTTTTAACTGTAAGACTAAATCACTATACTTACACATATTGCTATTATAATTTTGCACTTGTTATATTAATCATGTATAATGAATGTGAATCGTGAGTTTATCATATACATCACGATGTGTGTGATTTTTGTTAAAGCTTCTTGCGTAAGTACACCGAACTTTTACGACAGATCAAGCAAATACGTTTTATACCAAAATAAAAGTAGAACGTGATAGAAATATAAATTGTCATTTATACTAACACTAATCCAACCGAGAACACCATATTTTTTTGTTCTAAAAATGACGACCGAAATACATCTTGAAATATAAATATTAGGTATACTAGTATATATATATATATATATATATAAATGAAGTATAACTATCTAAAATATTGTTAAAAAAGTGAATTTTAAAATAATTTAATCACTAAAAACCGCTAAAAAATTAATAATCATTAAACAGAAAAATTAAGTCTATAGTCTGTTATAGTAGTTATTATAGTAATAATGTGTTATTATTATATTCATTTTTTTTTTTTTAATTTTTATATTATTAAGTTTTTCTGTCAACTTCATCTAACTTGTTGTAGTAACAGTACTTTTTTTTTTTTTGATAAATTATAGGTAGTGTAGATTCACTTGATAAATTTAAATTATTTACAAAAATGTATATAGATATTTAGAATAGGATAAAGTATGAAAATAATAATAATAATATATAATAAACATTTTTATTAGATTTTTTTTTTAGATTCTGAGCAAAGCGATGAATGTATTGATTTTATCATTATGTGTTTTGTTGTTTTGTTTTGTGTGTATGTGTGTGAGTACACGGTAATTTGTCAATAAAATGTTTCGATTTTCAAAAATGGGGGTGGTTTTGAATATTCAACAGTAAAATAATTATTTATCCTCAAATAATTTTGAATATAATTATTGTATTTCAAAAGAAGAAATAACAATATAAATTTGAAGTTTTTACCAAATGTTCATATTATTACTATTTTCATTATACGATCACATTTTCAATTTATTATAGTTTTTTTTTTATAAAAATTGATGAAAAATTATTTGCTCAGTAGAAATGTTTGAAAATTTATTACAAGAATCCACGAAATATATTATTATAGCTGTATAAGATACCAACTCGACACCTAATTTACAGGTGAGCGGTATCCCTCACTTACCTATTCTTTTTATATATATATACCTACTAAATTATTTTTGATTAAGTGAGAACATTATATATATTGAAAATTAAGTATCTACATTGAATTTAACTATAAAAAGTAAAACTTAAGTAATTATACAGTTTTATTAAAAAAAATTTAATAAATATAAGAATAAAAAAGTTTAAAGTTAGTTAGCTATATGTTAAAGTATATTTAAAGTTTTTTTAGGTTGTTTGGAACTTAGATGTTTTTTTATTAAAAAATATAAATGTACTATTATAGTTAAAAATTCAATATATTTAGGTGTACTAAAAACTTTTAATATAAATTATTGTTTTAGTTTTACAAATATTAAAATTGAACTTTTAACTGTTAAATTCATGTCCTAAATCTATGTATTTATTTTGCATTGTAATTACATAAATTTCCTTTAGTTTTTTTTTTAACTTCTCTCATATTGTCGTTATTTTGTATATATCTAAGAAAAAATGTTTTAAAGATACTAATGTAAATTTAACGAAGTTAAATTATTTAAAGAGAATGATTAGACATTTTTAAACTTTTATTTACAAAATAATTACCGGAATTATTTTAAAGTAAATATACCTTTGATGAAATTAAGTCTTCATAATATATATTATAACGTATATATTTGTAAAAAAAGATAAAATAATATATTGTTATTGAAAGTTAACCATGTCGATCGTCAAAATTATGAAAATTTTTGAATTATTATTTTATTTTAAATCAAAAATAAATTTCCTTGTAAGTTGCTCTTACAGAAAATTAAAATCTAAAAAATACATAAGTATTTACATTTTTTTTATTGGCATTTTTAAATTTGGCAAAATTGAACATTTAAATTTTCAATGATAAATAACGATTTCAATTATTTTCTACTATTAAAAATGTTATTTTTTGAGGCATAACTGTCCTACTGAGTATATTATTAGATTATATACATAATAAAAATATGCCCATAATATTTTAATTAATCTTAATCTATATTTTAAGTACCTTATTTTTTAATTCATACGATAAATAATAACTTATATTTACACTATTTCACTATACGTTAGTAGTTAGTATATAATATATGCGGTTGGTTTTTGGCGAAATTTAGTTCAACTTCTGCATATCACTAATAGAAAAATAAATTAATAATATATATATAAATATACATTATAAATAATATATTAAACTCTAATAAAATATCTTTGTAAATGTAGCAATACAATATATCATTCGTTTATTCCTAACTGGATAAAAAAAAATATTATATCAAAAAGGTATATAATATAATAAAATACGTTTTTAAAATATATACGAATTATGTTTCATTTCAAAATAATTTAGGTATTTTGTTAATTTTTAAAAATTGAATTATCATTATTTATTAGTATATTACAAGAAAATTATCTACAAATAAGTATCTTGTAATCATTTTTTTTTTTTTTTTTTTGGTTTTCAGGTGATGTTATAACTTCCATTATTTACGTATTATTTAGTTTTTATAATGATTTATTATATTAAATAGGTATTTGATTCGGCTTCATCTGATAAGTTTCCTGACTGCTTCTAATTTTATAACTATAGTTTTCCCGAAAACTTCTTTAAAGTTTAGTTTTGCCACGTATTGACATTTGGCCGAATTTCGAGTGAGATTTGTTAAATTACTGTTATAAATAATTTTCAAAAATGGTCTTCCATGACCATGAGGTGTCCAATGTCCATCTGTAATTAATATGTGTCTTCTATGACGTCAGTTGATATTATTAATTTCTCTTTCTATCCTTTGGATTTTTAATGTTTTACCACAGTAGAGTTGTTTGATCTAATAGTTTATAAGTTAGTTTTAATAATAAATGACACTATACAGTATAAATGAATGTATATAAATCATAAAAAAAATAAAAAAAGCTTATGTCGTACATTGGTAAGCATATTTTGTTCAATATTTCTAAAACAAAGAGTAATTTAATAAATCAGATCCGATTAGTTTATCACACAAGACATCCCCTCAAGCGAAAAGTAATGGACTTTTGAGATTCTTTTTCAATGAAAACGACATAATGATTTATCCTACACTACCGTTTGGAAAGGCTATTGTTTGATTGAGCTATCGTGTTTTTTCGTTTTACTCGCCTGTTGTAGACTTAGACAAAGCCACATCTTCTCTTTGCTATACCTACCTACCAATAAGTGATTTTATCTTACTCTCGCACAGATCGGCCAATAAATCCAAATTTGCTTAGACATTTTCTACTGGAATCGATCGTCTTCTGGCAGCAACACCACTACCTCTACCATAACCTCCAGTCACCGCCACTACCATCGCTGCGTTGGTTAGATAACACAACGTTTCTCTTCACTAACACACGATGGAAATACCGATGGCACAAGAGACCTGCAGGGCGAATCGATCTCTGAGGCTTTTAGTAGAGGCGGCGATAGAGTAGCACTTCCCCCGCTGTTATATACACTCGACGTGGCTCGTTGGCCTCGCTGTCATCCGAAATCATGACAGTAACATTTTAATTTTTAACTACCCGTTGGAGATAACCCTTCACTCTTTCCTTCGTTTAACAGTAGTATGGCGGCACCGGCATATCGAATCTTTTTGGGCTATAGTTTTATTCGAAAAATCACATTTTTAATTCGACGGAACCACTGACGTATTTCAATTGGTGAGAGTAACTTTTCTCGTAATTTATGCATTATGTAATAAGTAATAATTATATTATGAATTAGCAAGAAACATATTCTGTACAATTTCTGACTAAGAAATGCCAGTAGTTTTTTGTTTGGATTTTTATATTGATATTTTAACTATAAGTAAATAAAAATACCTATAAATTATAATTTTTAATTCATAACTTATAATATGAACTATTTCGGTATGATATAAAACACAAGTTGCAAATAATTAAATTCAATTTATCTACCAACTGTAAAATATTTTATTTTGTTAGTAAAAAATTTAATTTATGAAAACAAAATTTACTTTTGTTCTGATAGATCCGTATATTTTATTCAACTTTCACTAAAGTCGAGATCTTTTTTTTTTAATAGATGGCTTTATAGAAAATTTAATTACATTATTGGTCTATAAATTATTACAATGTTTTATTTAACCAGTAATTAACACAAATACACAATATAAATAGATTATTTTCTTTTGATATATACATATTTATGATCAATGCGGGATTTAAAAAAAATACATGTTTTCTATATAGTTTTTGTAATATCTTAAATTCACAATATTACTGGTTATGTAACATGATTTGATTGCTAGTAAAATCTAAATATAGTGGCTATACTGATTTTTTTTACATTTAAATTTATTTGTAAGAGCTAACAATAGGGCTAAAATAATTGAATCAGTATTTGAGTAAGGGGGAAGCTAAAGTGAAACAAATCACCGAGTGACTATATCCTCATCGATGGAGGGTTAAGTCTCGCCCCGGGTCTGTTTGGATGGCTGTTATTGATACATGTAGTACACTAAAAACGAGTTTACTATATTAAAAAAAATTCAATTTCCACACGATGTTTAACTGGTAATTCTATGAAAAAAAAACAAACCCAAACAATTATGTTGTAATTGCATACTTACTACCAAAATAACGACTCTGCATTTAAAAAACTTATTTAGATTATGATATTATATACATACAAAGTATATCTATAGCTAAATAACATCGAAATACATAAACATGAACTATATGATTTATTAAATATATCTAACTTTTTATATTATATTTTCTATGTAAAAAAAAATAGTTTATTATTTAAGTTTGAAAATATTATTGAAAGATAAATTTATTATAATTAATTATAAATTATAAATTGTATCATAATTTGTATATTTTAAATTTAATCAGCTATAAAAATATTTCAGATCTATGACTATTTTCATCAAAGTGTTACAGATATGATTTGAATATTATAGAGTACTAAATACTCTACATACTTTGATTATACAAAAAATTAAAATAAATTTGAATCAAATAACTTATACAAAGTTAATTTAGAGACCATTTCTGCCATGACATAATTATTTTGTAATTTTGTAAGACAACGAGTAATTTGAAAATTATATTTGAGTACGAAATAGTGTGTTTTCATTAAATCGTGTACCATGCAATTCCATGGATCATTTTAGCGTAGGTAATAATTTATATAATATAACAAATAACAACATTTTACAGTGTTTTTTCGTGTTTATCATACGGTTATGATATTTTGGTTTCAATATGTAATTTTAACAATATGTAATTGCACTCTTACATTATATTATATTGGAACTGCGTATACAATAAATTGAATAAATACATATCACATTAAAATTATTACTATTTTATTTAACAGTTTAATACTTATTTATTATTAAATTATAGCGCATAATTATTAGGTTAAAAATATAAAACAATATCTAATTAAATATTAAATAAGTTAAAGCAATGTATTTTAAATAAACATTATGAATTTAAAGATCTATTAATTTTAAAATATACATAATTCATTATTCTCTGAGTACATAAAAATATATTATATGGTTATTGTTATATCAAAATAGCTGAGTATCATAAAAATATTTTTATGTTAAAATAACATTTGTTTTTATGGTTATTCATATTCTATAGACCTAGAGGATTATAAGCAAAACCCTTCTACTTAATAATTAGCAATGGGATCAAAAAATTAGGGACATAAAAACATAATAATAATAATGAATATCACAACTTCCGGCCGGTAACCACTACTTCCGCTCATTACGTAAAAAGGGGTCGGGTGGCACACTTGTTCTTCCAAACAGATTGTGTTCGATTTGACAACCCTTCAGTATACACTATTATTATAACACGATAAACAAAACCACATTTGCGTGTTCTATCAAAACAGAAATGATTATTTAAGCGTGACTATATATAATAATATGTTTTTTTTGCAAGGGGTAAGGGATTTACTACTCAATATTATTTTAAATAATATTAATATTTCCATGCTTAAGATAATAATATTTAGAGACACAAGATGTGTATTGATTAATCGTTATTGGGTTATTAAAATATCATGATAATATTAACATATACTATGATTATATTATAATGACATGTATAATTAATATTTCGTTTTTAAAATATAAATACGCTTAATACTCATGTCTCACATTATTGTTGTATTATTTGGTTGGTGTATATTTGACGATGAAATAATATCAAAATATTAACTCACAATATAAAATTAGTCGAGTAGTTATTGATGACTTTCTTCTGTAAGCAGACCATAAACTAAACTTAAAATTTGACTCAATGCGTTTTCTTCGTAGGAAAATAAGAAGTATCATATAAAAATACCTACATACTTATATAGCATATATATTTCTATGTTATATCCTTTGTACACGAAACGTCGGGGGATTTTATTGCTTTGCCCGGTGTTCTACGCAAAACGGACAGCGATGCATCTTACCGACGAATTCGGCAATTTAAAAGGGCAAAAACAGAAAAGATGTTCGGGATCCAAGAGTAATTCAACGTCCTCCATCCCCGTATTCTGTTTTCCTATAGTCGGAAGAAATTTCTCCCCGTGGGGCAACAACCAACGAGACGAATGCCCCAGGTCCGTTTTTATACGATTGTGTGTAGAAAAAAGGCAACACAGAAAAGTAAAATACGAAAAAAAGGAATATAAAAATCTACACTTTTTTTCGCTTCTTTCTTACTTTTCCTGCAATTCCGCGGGGTGGATATTAAAGCCATTTCATGCTCCCGGGCACGGCAGGTAGGTAGTATACACAATACTTCGGGTCTAATAGAATATTAATAATTGAGTCGGTTCGGTTGGCGAGCATTACAATGCCGTATTTTACTTTTTTTCTTTTTTGCCCCCGACTTTGCTCCTCCGCAAACGTCTTGTACTCGATTGCTTCGAATTTCTTCCTTCAGGATTTTTTATAGACCAAAATTATAATACCAGACGGATATCGTAAATCTAAGAGGGCTCACGCGCGTATACGTACAGCATATAGCTGCTTCAGGGCGTCCGGGGAATCGTAAAGAACGACGGCAGTGGTCTTGAGCGTCGCGCACGATTGATGGTTTGAACACTCGTACGGTTAACTCTATTAAAAAGCAATATCCGTAGAATCGCTATAAATGGTATTGGTGTAACACTACGTATAACTTAAAATGGTTTCTTCACATATCACATTCAAACGCGCAATTTTAGGTATTCTAAAAAATAAAAATGTAAATTGTGTTGAAGTCAACTGGTACTTTAAATAACTGTAATATATTTTTTTAGTTATTATATATAGTATATAAAATACCCAATCAAATATTATTTATTACTTTAATAATTGAATACATCACTCGTTTAAATTATAAAATGTATTCTAATAAACTCTTTTCAAAATATATGGATAACTTCTTGAACTATTTTTATTGATAAAGTTGTGTTTGTAATAAAAAGTTATGAACAAATCTTAATCAAGAACTTAAAACTCTATTATTTGCGTAATTTAATTATAAATCTACTTAATTTAAAACAAAATTGTTTGATTGTCTATATTGTGTCTAATATAGATAATATGACTGGTTTTAACATTTCAATTACTGCAAAGGCTCTGATGCAATGTTTACTGTTATAATACCTTAAAATAAAAGTAAAAAGTGTAAGATTTACTACTTGTAGTCAACTTTAAAATTAAAATTATATTTAGAAAGTAATACAAATTGCAAAATATACATGATAATTCGTAACTTCCTTAATGCTAATTTTGAATTTGGAATTAGTCAAACAGACGCATAGAATCACGTGGATACTTATTGCTTATATATTATCTATCAATAACCTTAACAACAAAAATAGTCGTAAAAAAAAAATAACAATAACTCTATTAAAGTTCTGCCATCTTGATATATCTTAGCCATTGAAATGAATACCATTTAAAATGTTACTCAATAAATTAATTTTTTTGTAAGTAGTTATATTAATTAGTAATTAATAATACTAACCTGTATTGATATTAAAATAAATAATAATACCACGTGTAGATAATAAAACAATATATGCTTTTTACTATATGGCATATATGGCAAATCATAATATGATCGAAGATATTTAATATGTAAAATAATTAATTCCATAATGAAGTCTTATGCGATGAAAATAAATACATGAATACTGATAAAATTAAAAATTAAAATATTTTTGTTAACTGATATTTATTTTTTTCTGTAATTCAAAATTTAAACATTATTCATGAATAATGAAAAAGTTATGGATTATTGTAAATTTAAATTTATTCAACTACTGATTCCAAATGGCACATTGGCACTAATCTGGATAAGATTTCTCAAATAGTCAAATCTAACTTCAGGGAAAATTTAGATATGCGAAAATTATGTTGAACGGAGTTACACATTGTAGAGAACATATTAAGGTCTAACAGATGATCGTTCAGTTTTGAAAATTTAATAAAACACCATGTAATTGTTTCGTGTAATACATTTGAATAGCGTTATTAATAGTTAAAAATAATATTTTATTTATTTTAATACGTATTAAATTTTTTATTGAGTGTATATATAAGTATATATATATTTTTTTTTGGCATATATAAATTTAATGCATATTTTACAACTTTTTATTTCATTTAAATCCTAGCCTTACTTATAAGATAATACTGATGTATCATAGAGCGCGGCGTGAATTGCTTCTTTGGTATATAAATATGGTCATCAAGACATTTTGAAAAACGAGAGAAAGTTCACGCTGCATGTAATTACAATGTTTTTTAAATTTGTAATAATTTTTTAAAACATTATTAATAAGAAGTTGTTAAGTATAAAAGGGTTAAATTTAATTCCATCTTTTCATTTATTACAATATATATGAAATAATTAATATGCATATTTTGGAAAAATATGCCAGATAAAAAAAAATCACCATTTAACTCATTATGAGGCGAAATTATTGACAAAAATAATAATCAGAGATCGTAAAAAAATATACTGTTGCATATAAATCCTAGCCCTACGGTTATAAGTAAATAACAAAAATATCTGATATAATATAATAATTATTAATTATTAAATAATATATCATATGATGTTTTTGCGAAAATATGTATAATTTAGCTAAAATATTACGTACTGTAATAAATATAAATTATAATACATCTTTAGAAACAGAGGCTGACATATTTGTTATAATGGACACAGTGAATTTGAATTAAACAAATTTGTAATAATGTAATGGATACTGTGAATTCAAATGCAATACAATCATTACAGTAGATATCTACCTGTCCTGACAAGACAGGTATGCATTAAAAATCTACTATGCAGCAGATTGAATTCCAACATTTTTTATTATTTACAAATCATTTAATTTACTCAATCAATTTAAAAAATTGCATAAAATCTTTTACATCTCAGAATATATTATATGTCTATCAAAAATATTATTAGAAAATGTTAGCAAGAAACCAGATAAATATTTCGATGAATATGATTTTCAATACATCAACAACAGACTTTTTTTTTTTGTAATAATTTTTAAACAGGTGAACCTGACGGTTTATTATATTTGATTCTTGATAGATTCATATATTATTTGAAATATGTTTTGATAAATTTCCGTGTTTGTTTTTCTCGTTGAATTATGGTTATCTATAGTGTTATTCAGCTCCAAAAGTGTTCTGAAAGACTGAAACCATATGCATTTAACCGTTAAAGTATGATATTTGTTAGTTTATAGTTCAATTAACTGCTTTAGTTAAAATTGTTGATAAAATTCCTAAATCGAGAATAGTTAAACTATCCACTTCATTAACTAATTATTTAAGATTATGTTTAAAATCTTTATTTTGATAACGAAAAATATTGATTACGTTTAGGAATAATAATATATTTTATATTTTAAATATTTTTCACATACATTTATAAAGAACAAAATTATACATACCTAAATTGAAAATTTATGTATGAATACTTCAATATCAAAATATAATCATATACAAAATAAAATAATTTCTATGCATAGTATAATTAATTGTTCATAATATTTTATATTTAAAAAATGATATTATTTTTTTAACTGGATACATTTGAACATAGACTATAATGGAATACTATATATTTATTAAATATTACAAGATTGACTTTGGTGACATTTTGAAATACACAATGCACAATTCTTAAATATAATGGTAATTTTGAATAAAAGGCAAGATACATTAGTTATATTGGTTATATTAGTTATACAGAAGTGCTGAAGTACTATTTTGGTAATGTGTATCATTGTTATTAGTGTTTATTATTAAATAAAATAATCATCGTACTAGCTTGTTATCGATCACAAAAAAAAACCTCACCAACTAGTTCATACGCTGCAGAAATCTCATTTTATTTTATAACTACTTCCAAATGTAGTTGAACAATAAAGGAAGATGTTTTAGACTATTTAGTAAAATTAAAAATTATGTGGTTTATGTCTTTATTTGGTTAGTGTATAAATTGCTTAGATATATCATGAAATAACACCGTTCATATATGAACACTAAAGTATATAGGTACATAGAAAAAATGTAATTTACTTTTTTTAAATGTTCATGAGGTTATAACATTTATTTTAAGTATTGAAAATTACGTCTTGCAGGTGACGTCTGTTTTTCCAGGTGGCGTTTTCTAATCGGGTATGAAGTTGCGCCACGCTCGTTCTAGCATATTTTCATGTATCTATTGGTAGCGCACTTTGACACCTTCGAGACTTAATTTTCATTACATAAAATAAATTTAACAATCTCAGTAATATGTTAATAAAATTGATATTATAGATTTTCTATTCGAAATTATCTTGATATATTAATTTTCTAAAATGCATAAGCACTTAATAGCGTATAAGCAGTCTGCTTCCTGTATATCGTATATCGGTTTTTACTTTAAACATACTGCTTGACGATAAAGATTAAGACTATACCTATATGTTAAGATTATAATTTATAATAATATATACTCCCATTACACCCGCGATCTCGCACGTGTACTATTTCATCCGTCTGTTGCAGTAGGGCTTATGTTATTATTATTATTATTATTATATCGTGATGCCCCGTAGGTAAAATAATATTCTCGTAATAGCTGAGCTGTGGCGGCGGTGCAGACGTCTCTCTCTCACTCTATGTCGATAAACATAATAAAACCGATAAATTATCATTAAGGCAAAACATGTAGGCGCGCCCGTATAGCCGTCATCGTCGAGTTGCGGCAGATTTTGTACACGGAAGTGTAGTATAATACCCGCAGTTACCTATATACAATATATACATATACCTATATACACTTATTACCATATACGCATATTTCGTATAGGTACCTGTAACTGTAAGCCGACGGAATAGAGTGTATAAGTACTTTTGTAATATAATTCGTCGGTAAAAGTTCGGGACGCGGCACGTACCTACCCTACCTAAACAGTAATACACTGTGTGTGTGTATATATATACAGAGGTGTTCCCAATATTTTTTTTGAGAGTATACTAAGACTCTAGTCAAGGTGAAGATCCATGATTTAAACAAGGGAGGGTAGAATGATACAAATAGAACCTTTTTTTAAGTATTTAAAAATACTCATAAATCTTTTTAAAATAAAAGTAATAAACATGAATATTTAATAATATACAAATATTTTTACTGTGGTCTATAATTATAAAGGATGTGTTAAAAATATGAAAAAAAAAATCAAACTTTTAAAAAAAGCTTGAAATTACCTTTATAAGTCAATAAAATATGAAAATATACAAATACTAAAAAATTTAATTAAATAAATTGTTAAAAAATAATTTCTGCATCTTATTTTCGTCGTCTATTTCTTTTCTTTCTTTACCTCTAGGAGTGGAAACGGCAGAACGGTGATCTCTTAACCAAATTTTAATATAAGGTCTAGGATTAAAATCTGCAATTGAAGGGCCATTGATAGAGATGAACATCAAATCTGACACATTTTCAATGTTTAAGCTAGTCCTTAAATCAGTTATTGTCAAATTCATATCGGAAAACCCTCGTTCACAATCAGCTGTTGAAGTTGGGAGTATATTTAATGCTTTCATGAAACTAGAAAAAACATTTCTTGAACGGAAGTCAACTACACTTTCAAATTCAGAAAAACCTAATGTCCGTGATACTCTTTTAACTTCATCTTCTCCCTTTGCATCATTAATTGCTACTTTGAACACTTCATCAATTACCTATAAAATAAAAGACGATTTATTAAATATTCATTTATTCTGTTTAAATAATCAAAATATTGAAATAAATTATCAAAATAATAGTTTTTTTCTTTACCTGAATGTCTTCTAGCATTGTTTTATTTTTTGAGTCATCAAATAAGCGTTGACGCATTCTGTCTACTAAATTTTGCAAAAATTGTAACCTGTTAATCCCTCCTGATTTTGTCATTGTAATATTGACACCTTTGTTAATTCCTTTCTGAATAGCTTCTATAATTTCCTTTTCTTTTTCCCCAGGTTCAGCTTTCAGACTTTCTAAAATTCTAATCGTTCTATTTATCTCCGACTGGGCACGCATTAGAGTTGTTTTTCTGGACTGTAATATACAAGATAACATTGCAAGCTCAGAAAGAACATCGTAAAAAAGTCCAAGTTCCTCCAAAAAGAAGAGGATTCTAATTTTTTTTTTATGCCATTTGATGTCACATCATGTGTTTTACTAACATGTAAATATATTCCCGGATAATTATTCCATATGGCTTTTATAGTTCGAAAACTGCTTGCAGACCAGCGTACATTCAAAACACGACCTATTTTTTTCATTTCAATGCCTACTTCAACACAAGATTTATCTAAACCCATTGAATTTTTAGGACTTTGATGATAGTAAGCGTAGAGTTTGTCCATTAGACTTTGGAAACGAGAGACTCCAGTACAATCTTTTATTACGTCATGTACTGAGAGTTCGAGGCGATGACATAAACAATGCCAGGTAAATAGATTCGGAATTTTTTCGCGTAGTTTAGTAGCAACTCCAGCTTTCTTACCCGTCATTACACTTGCTCCGTCACTGGCAAAAGCAATCCAGTTGTTTAATGCAAACGATGTTGATATCCCATTACATTCTAAACTTAACCAAATAGATTTTTCGATAGTTTCAGCATCTTGTCTATCTAAGTCAATCAGGTCTAAGAATGCTACAACCGGCGATTCTACGTCAAAATATGATGAAATATACAAAATTAGTGTACATTTGGTACTCAGCGTTGTTGATTCGTCAATCATTATGGTAAATTTCGAATTCGACTGTATAAGGCGTAAAATAAGTCGTTTGCGCATCTCCTTTGCAATGACGTTTACCATTCGAGTGGCAGTTATTCTGCTATGTAAGGAAGATCCCATGTCCAATCCATTGATTTGTTGTAATTGAACAAGTTCTTCAAACTGTTTAAAGGGACGGTGATTTTTTGCCAAGCAATATACAGTTCTAAAAAGTCGCGTATTGGAATCAATCTCTACTTCAGATATACGTTCGAACATTTTATCTAATACTTTGTCTGAGCTTTTTTTCAATATGTTTTCAGCTAACACATGAGCTTTGCTTTCTGAATGTTGTTTAATTTTATTTCTTAATGAAGCCAGTTGATTTGTACGATTACACCCAGCAGCTATGATTTCAAAGCCTACCCACTCAGAAGAAATTCGAACTTTGCTATCGATGTTAGATTTTTGAAAATTGATACTATTTTTAGCTTGAATGCAATTATTACATCCTAGTTTCCCATTTTTGCTACTTAACCATGAGTTTTTCTTTTGAAACTCTATTACCTGTTCTTTTGTCCATAATGCAGGCCAAATTTTGGAAGTATCCCATACATCTTGTATTTGATTATCGATTTGACTATCACTAACAAAATTATCTTCATTGGGCATCACTAGCTCGTGTGAACTAGTAGCACAAATGGCAGTATTAGTCGCATTTTTAGGTTTTTTTTCTCGGGGCATAAAAAAACTATCAAGTGTTCCGCTTTCACGTTTAAAATTCGAACTCATATTTTGATAAAAATTTAAATAACACTTTATACAGTAAAACAGATTAGGATAGTTAATTAAACTCAATTAAATAAATTAATAAAACTGCTCAAATAAAATGAATACGTTAGTAAATAATAATTAATAAAAGAATTAAGAACTTATTCACGGTAAACACAAACGGTAGATCACACAACGCACAATCGATTTATAAAAATAATAAAATGTTACAAGTCGGCGGTAACGGATGTACTGATTAAATTAATCGTGTTCAGAGTCAGACGCATTTCCATCATCTAACGCGATAGTTCGTTTCTTGTTTTCTGAGAATCTAATAATAGTTGTAAGATATAAGTGTCATATTTCCGTTATCAGCGTCATAAATAATAATTGACTTTCGTAGCATTTTCTGAGTAACCAAAACCAGTTTTTTTTTGTATATAATTTGAGAGTATACGCAGTATACCCATATTTCTGACAAAATATCTTGAGAGTATACGGCGTATATGTAGTATACCCTATGGGAACACCCCTGTATATATATATATATATATAATACCTATCACGCGCAGTTAATTAGAACGCTCGCGCACGCGCGCTCCCGATGTGTATATTGTGTATATAACCATCGCCAACGGTTGGCGGGTATGAGGGGGGCGGAGAAGAATATCGCCGCGCAGTTAAGGGACGAACGCTGTTGTATGTATATATATATATAAACGTATATTATAATATAAATACATATATATATATATTGTAGTGTAGTCGTCGACGTTTGGTTGTGGTGGCGGTGGTGGAGGGATGGGGAGGGGGATGCGAAACGACGGTGGTCGGAGTGCCGCGGGAAGGGATGATCGGCATCTGCGGGATGGGGGTAGTGGGGTAGTTAAGTTTAAAACACCCATCAGTGTGCATTATGCGCGGGCACGCCGAAATCATATTTACGTTTTGACCCCGGCTGTCGGCGAGGCGGCGGCAGCGGCGGCGTCTGGCGTGGCGGGTCGACGCGTGCGCTCTGCCGGGTCGGGGGCCGGGGGCCAGGCGAGCGCGCGGCGCCATGGCGTCACCACCGATACGCAGCGGCGCACGCGCGCCCGCCCCGCGACGCGACGATCCAGCCCACGGCGCGACGACGGCGGCCGACGGCGGTGCCGACCCCGCGACGACGACGACGACGACGACCACCACCACCACGACCGCTGCCGCGCCGCCACCGCCGCCGCCGCGGACGACGCACATACACAGTGCCGCCGGACGCGCAGACCGTCGGGCGATACGAGCGATACACCGCGGTCGGTTATTATTGGGTTTACACGCGAACTCGCCAACACACACACGCACGACTACGCGCGAACGTATTGCACACGCTCTGCGTCGATCATCACTGCTCACCCGTCACGTGGTCGGAAAAACGACGGAAATCCACACCTATTGTACACCCACAATAATACACTATTATATTATCTATATTTCCGCGATAATAAACATAAACTGTAATCTACGAACAATAATATTTTGTTTAATAATATAATATCGGCATTGCGATGTTGCCGCTCGTCCAGAAATCTACGATAATGGGTTACGGATAACACATACAGTGATATATAGTTATTGTTATACCGACACGACGAGTTTTGAAAAAAAACTGCATATAAATACCTTGTTTAAAAATCGCACGTGTTCCCGTCCGGATCGCGGCCTATTACACAGGTTCCTGCCTGCGGTTGCACGCTCTACGCCCACGCCGTTAACCGTATAGAATAACGCGTCGTCGCGTGCGACTGCATTGCCGCAAATGGTATGATGACCATGATGTATGGATCGGAGAAAATGATGGCCGGCAAACCGCCGTTGCCCATCACAGCCACCGGACCGTGTTTTCCCGGCCGTTATTCGCCGACGTACCGGAATTCCGCGGACCCGATGCGCAGATGTATGGCCAACCCGTCGGTAAGTCGAAATTGTATATTATATACATATTTTTTTTTTAATAATTATATTAATATCGACGCCGTCTATCCCGCGCCATTGCACGTGCCTCTTACAGCAGTTCATTTTTCGGCCTTTTCCCTTTTATTATGATAGACGTATACCTATGTAATAATCATAATCATTGGTGCGATAACGATTATCGTGTTTAAGCCTATAACTTGCACGTAGTTAAAAGTTCATTCTATATTCATGCATAATATTTTACCCATTGATACATACCTAGTGATACGAGTACTGTGTACAGATTATGACTGATCCGAGAAGCACATATTATATAGGTATATGAGGTATATAACTTATTAACATATTATATTATTTTAATGATTCAATATAGTAATAATGTAATAAATTTAATGTTACTATAAATATCTATACTTAGCGTGTTAAAAACTGTACAATCAGTGAACATCATTTTTTTTTTTTTTTCAAAGAACGGAGTACATAAGTAATATAAATGATTATGACTATATAAATCATTTAATTGTTACAACTTAAAACTATGGATGTAATTTAATGTGAGAAAGCGATCGGAGTTTTTATTTTATTAACTAGATTTTTAAATTAATAGCTATAATATTGTGACTTGTAGAGTTGTAGGATACGACGGATTTTAATTAATGTATCAATAGTTTATTGATATATTACAATTGTAGTAAATTAGAAATTGGAATATACTTCTGTATATAAATTATGATTTTATAAATATATAAATTATTGTAATGTATTATTATCAAATAATAAATTGTTAACTAAATACTATACTTAGGTATTTACTTTTATTCATATATTATATTATAAATGCTTATAGCATTTTATCCAAAGTTTAAGAACTTAATAAAATAAGTAAAATATTAGTGACTTGATGTACCGAAGTACTTTTAATTCATTTCCCCAACTTTGTATTGTATTAAATATTATTTTTTAGACAATTAGTTAATGATAAACTGATAACATATTATTAAAATTAAATATAATTTAAAATAGAGGTATTAATAATTATTGAATTAAGCGATAAATACATACTTATTAATACGATTGTATAATTATATTACTTACTTAATATGAAAATTCAAACAATTGTTACTAAATTATTAATTTATAAGAAGAATAAAATCTATAAGTATTATACAATGTATAAATACCTATTACTTTTTTACAAAGAATATTACGTTGAAAATTAAATATTAAATTAATAGAATGTCATAAATAAATTATAATTTTTAATTTTTTTTAATATTTTATTCATTCTACATATGAGCTAATTATATCACTATTAAGTATTAATCAACAAACATTTATTTTATCTAAAAACGAATACTTTTAATCTTCTCTTCTGTAGTTCTGTGAAGTAATAGGCACTATATAGTTGATAAATGACGAATTAAAAATAAATAAATACAAATTAACTCGCTCACATCAGTGACTGTCATTTTTATATACCCATAATGATAAATTATTATATAAATTCAAAAAACAATTAGGTCAGGAGTACGAAAATTATCAATAATTTATGAAAAAATAACTACAATTATACTAGCTCTTTTCAAATGATAATTTTCCACAGTAAAAATTTAAGAAAACTATATTTCTAAAATACGATCATCGATTGATTTCTAGCAAGCGATAATTTCCCTATTTAATATGTTAAATTTGAATACATTTTTTTCTGCTCAAAAAAATAAAACCGTTTATTGTAAAATAATTATAATAGCTATATATTATTATGTAGGTAGGTATAATATTATGAGTGCATAATTAATATTTGAAATTAACCGTAAAGTTAATTTCTTGAAGTGAAAGTACGAAGTATCCTATATAACTAGATACCTACTATTTAATTTATTGAATAAAATATTAACTAGAATGATGCTTGTTGAGTAATTTTATGTTATAAAGCTATGGAAAGATTTAAATATACTTTTAATTTATTTGTAATTATACATTAAGGATGCGTTACTTTTTTTGGTATAAAGTCTAATTACCATATTGAATAAGTATAAATATTAGGTTCATAATTATAAGTTTTCCTTCCAACAAAATAATTTTTTTCTTTATTCAACTATAATTATATTATTATAACTACAGATTATTGTATATTTTTAAATTACTATATTTTGATATTTATATGAATTTAACAAGTTCTTTTTTACACGTGTAAGGTACCAACTTATTAAGAAAAAAAATGTACACCTAGTATTATAACACTATATAACGCAAAAATCGAATAGCATATTTTATCACGCTATGTAGAAACTGAAAGTCAAAGATATATTGTATCTTAATCTTTTAAATATTTTTATAAATGTTCATATTATTTTATTTCTATCTTAAAAAAAACATAAGTTATAATAAGTACTAAAATATAAAAATAGAAGTCTATATTTTAAGCATTTTCGTGACTATTCATATCATTACTTAAATCAATAATTACACTATTTTCTTCGGAATTCGTTTCATTTCTTTCTAATTCCTTTAATTTGTTCATCATGCTCATGTTCTCTTGTTGAAGTATGGCAATCTGTTGCATCACGTCATCATACTCTTCTTCTAACTTTGTTAACTCTACCTTTTCTGGGACAACTTCAGTCATATTCATACGTATAAATCTATTTAAAATAGTGTATATATTTAGTGTCACATAGGTAGGTATTATATATTTGAAGTTGTAACATTTCACTTAGAACTAGGTTTATAAATTATTTTTAGCTGTAAATGATAAAAGACTAATATTTATTTTTATTAGAGGTATATGAACAAAATTTGTTATTTAATAATATAAAAAAAGCTAAAATACATACTATGTATATTATATCGCTATAATAGTAAGATACATAGAGTCTTAAAGAATAGTAATTTTCCTTTTTACGTTTCATCGTTAAGTATTATTATTTTTAAAAAGTATTGAAATTAAAACCAATATATTAAATGCCCCATGGCTTATTCAAAAATCGGCAGGCTTCTATAGGTTTTATTGTTTTATTTTCAAAATTTTGAATTGGGAAATTAAAAATAATACTTAATTTAAGTAATATTTAAATTTAATTTTTAAAGTATTGCTTGAACATCTTAAGATTATAAAAATTCGAAAATCTGATAACCAAAAAAACTCGTATTTCTCTAAAACTATATAATCTAGGTAATAGTTCTTTAATACAATCTAAAATCCTTAAATCCTATATTTACTTGTAGTATTTTTAAATTTATCAGAGAAAAATTATAATATGTTATTATTATGATTGTATAATGGTAAAACGTTTAATGAATAAAATATAACAACTATAGTATCTACATGTGTATATAACCTTTATTTAAATAATTCAAATATCAACACACCTAGGTAAAATATTTTATAAACTTCACTTGCCTCATTGTTTAAACGGCCAAGTTATGGCAGGTTTTACGATTTAACCTACCAAAGTTTATATAGTTCAGCAGGTAAAACAACTAATAAGTAAAAAATAAGTTCTGATGATCAGTTTTCAAGGTTTAAAGTTTGAATCAATGTAGAATAAAAGTATAATTTGTATAATTAATAAAAATTTATGAATTTAATTAATTAACACCACAGACAGATAGTCTGGAATATTTACTTTCAGTTTTTAATCAATTTAACCTCTCAACATTTTAATTTCCTATAGAACATTATAAATTAAATAATATCATATTTTGTGTTATTACAGAACATAATTTTGATGTTATAAATTATTGAAATAAACAATAAACATTATACGTGTCATTAAGAAATTTGTTATAAATACTCGAGAGGGTCAACCGGTTTTTCATTCATTTCGTACAACAACTTTAACACAGCAGTTACTTTAGCAATAACTCCAGTTTTTTCTAAATAATTTGTAAATTCATCAGTTACTATACTGATTGGATGACAGCAAGTTTGATTCTGTTTTTTAGACTTAGGAGAAAAATTAAATAATTAGTCAATTTGTTATAAGTACTATATAGGTATATAGGCACTTAAATATAAATCATATTAGACATATTTTGAAACAGAAAATATTTATTATTAGTAGATGCCTATATGTTATCACAGATAATTTTTGGAATCAATAAGTAAATTCTCAAAAGTGTAAAGTTATATTTACAAAATAAATGTCAAAAAATCCAGAACTTCTTAAAGTATAGGCAATACAACGTAATAATAATAATAATTATTTTTTTATATTTGTAAACATACTTATTATAATAAATTAGTTTATTAACTTGTTTCTATATTTAAAGAACATGTTGGTGATATCTCATAAATATTAATATCATTATGTTATTATATTTAATTTGTTTTTTAAAAACATTTTACATTTATAAATAAAATTTAAGGTTAGAAAAATATGATAAATAAAGTTATTATAATTCTGCAATCCTGATATATATATATATTGAGAAACCTAAACTATAATAAATTTATACCGTATATTTTTGTACATACATGTTGCTCAGTAGAATTATTTCCAGCCATGATAAAATAAACAATTTATTGTTGATCTCTATAATAGCTAGTCCAGCTGAAGCGTTTAAAATATTTGTATACTATTATCAATAAAATTCACATCAAATAAATCATTGAATATCGAATGATGTTTATTATTTTATATGTTTTATTTATAGTTTATTAAATGATTCTCATGGTTATTGTTTTAAATAAAATCAAACCAGAAAATATAAAACATTTACAAAATCATAAATTGGTTGAACAGAAATAATACCAAATGTTATACGACTTTTATGAGAGCGAAGATAAGTTAAACGAGTGTTTCGGTTCAGCACGATATAGGAGAGTATAAAATATATACACGAAAAGTTTGTATTTATTTGTGAACTTTCGTTCGTATATTCGTTTATCGATTTCGACCCTACTTGTACAAAACAACACATACATCAACAATATACTATGTTACATATGTTATTCACTATATGTATATTATTATTATAATGTTCGAGGGAACATAAAGTTTTCCATTCGTTATAGGTAATATCAAATATGTATATATTTACCTAATGTATTCAAATACTGTGAATTTCAAAATTTCAAAAATATTTAATTTTTCCTTTTGAACTTAATATAATATTAGAATATACTATGGTGAAATGATAACGATAAAAAGCAATAAAATATCCAAATTAATTAAAAGATTATCGTTTTTTATTGACTTCAAATTATGCGTGAAATAAATTATTGATGTTATCTATAACTTTAATTAATATAAAATATAAATTTTTTATTTTTTATATATTGGTATCTATATATATAAGAAAAAGCACGTTTTTAAACCTGATCTTAATGTTTCATATTTAGATTAAAAATATATTTACGATTACCTAATACAAAATTATAAAAGATGTACCTATTATAGTGTGTTAATGTAAATATCTATTTATGTAAGAGGTTAAGTTAGGTATAGATTTACCTTATATATAATTCTTTAAATAAATATATATATTATTAAATTATACTAATATTTTATTATTATTTATTTATTTTTGTGTTATTGTGATTGTTTATAGAAATGTGGACCTTCAGAAAAAAAATTTCAAATTAATTTAAAAAAAAAATTATCATGCAGAAAAGTTTCTATATGCATAGTAAAAAAATAATTATGTAAAACTATAAATTGATTATACTTACTTATCTTATATTTATTTTGATATACTTATATTTTCTAGTTTACTAAACTCTCTAAATTATTTATAATAATAATATGCGTATTGTATATTTACTATAATTCGATATAAATTGTAATGCACGCAGTAAGTATAGTACCTATATTTGATTAATATACATTATCTATCAAAAAATATTTATACCTATTTATATTATTGCAGATGTTGTATATGAATTCATATTTATAGAATAGTAGTAATTAGCTAGTATATTATAGGTAATTATTTAATTACCTATTTTTAAACTATATTAGTTCCTTTAGTATTTTTGCTTATAGCTCAATATTATACCACGTATCACATATATATATATACGCACATCCACGTTCTACATATACTTAAACTTACACAAATTTATAATTTAAGTAGAATTTTACAGTGTGTATAAAAATATAAGACGTATAGGAACATGCAATATTTTGATTTATATACATAAGTACTTATATATTTTATGAACAATAAACAAACCAGCGAAATTAGATTATTGATATTTTGTAAATTTAAAAAATCAGGTTAGTTAAATATACCTTGTATCTATAGTTGTAGATACCTCTGGCCCTCTTAATTTTTTTTTATAAATATTCTCTAAAAAAAGAAATCATAGTTAAATAACTTTTTATAAATGGGTCACATCCTTATATACAGTCAATTAATATTATGTACGAGTATGTTTTCACTTGCAACATATGACGCAAATAATGCATAAATGTTAGTAAGTTGTAATATATTTAATATGTACCTAATATAAAATCACGCTATATCATTTATATTATATATATTATTATTGTATAAATATTTGTTTACATAATATGTATATAAACTACGTATATATTTTAAACTGAAACGATTAATAATAATGACATATATTTTTATCTGCATATGTTATAATAATATTAATTAAGTATTAAAACTTTTAAATTAACTACAGTCGATCAGTTTTAACAAGACGATTTCGCTCTTCAATTACATTTTATTATACTTCCCCTGTACGCGTATCTAATACGTATGGTTTTTATTTAGTTCAAACAATTAACAACACAATCAAACTAAATCGTTAGATACGTTTAAATAATATTGATAAGTACCTATACCTATAACCTACATATACGCGTAAAAATGCATTAAAAATAAATTTATTGGTGGATAATAAACACTGCAGTGTTTGCGGGCACTATTATATTATATTCGCATATGCACCATATAAAGTCTAAATTTTAATACGCATCATTGTACCAACTTCCAGTACTATTTCGGATTTACGATCGTAAATACAAATAAAAATTTGAAGATAACTATAGAAGTAATACTTTTAATTGTAATAAACTTATCAAATTTAATACATATAATATAGTTATTGTATGATTTTATGTAATTTCCTTTTCAGAAAATTTCATTGAAACCGTACATTTTTTTAAATTTTATCGGAAACAATTATTTTCTTATTTTATAAATTGGATTGGATTATTCTCAAAAGGTATTTTATTAGTACCTATAACAGTAGTTTTTAGAAAAACGGACATAATAAAGTACAAAAATTATCACATTAATAAGTAGGTTTATGTATCACGGTATTTATGTATGATATATCGTACCCACCACATAGTATAGTGTGATAGAAAAATTTATTCTGAATAAACTATATTAGGTAGATACATTATTTGAAAATATATTATATGAAAATTTATATGAAAAAAGTTTCGGTCAACACACACATGCGTATTTGCGTGAATGGACAATTTGTATTTTGTACACTGCTGTTGTATAATATTGTTGTTTAGAAATGAAAGACATTGTTGATTATACATTTTTTTAGTAATAACAATTGTTTTAAAGTATAATGTATTATTTTTTAATTAAAAAGTAAAATATTTTTATTGTAATGTATATTAAAAGGCAGTTAAAATTGTTTACAAGTTTGTTGGGGCTTTGAAGCTTTTTTAAAATTACTGGGGTCCAATCATGAGGCAGGTCGATACTGTAAGTAAATTTATGTAAATCTAACAAGTTTGTATTAATAATGATCAAAAAAATAAGTTTTTAAAATATTTTATTCTACGATTATTATTTACCTCATATTTAAAAAAAATATTTAACAGTAAAAGTATTAACTTTTATAGTGTGTTTATAAACGCACACATATATTTTTAAAAATATTAGGCAAATAATAAAAAAATAAGAACTTTTATAATTCGCTTATACGTTTATATTTTTAAAGAATCCTTGAATATAATGCATATAGCATACAATTGTATTATGTTTAACATGTAGAATGTATAGTGTTTTAATACATATTTTAAAACAACAAAATATTTCTGTGAGAATAATTGTAATTGGTTAGATTACCTAACTTAGGTACACACTATAATTATAGAAGATCTGCAAAGTATAGGTTTAGGTTTCAAATTTAGACAAGAGGTGTGTATCAGCATATATGGATAATATATGATCATACTAATCGTGCATACTTACTACAAATACTACCATATTATACTATAATAATATATACATTATAATATATGCAATGTGTATAAGCAGCCTTATTATGTATACAAATATACTACACGTTATTGTATATAGACGACGTATGACGATGCGTGACGTACAGAGATGATATGAGATGTAATATTTATACCTTGAAGCGTGGATGCACAAATGACACAAATTTCGTAACGTACAGCGACGTAGATTGTAGGCTTACAATATTAGTGCAGTTTTAAATGTTTATATTAATATACTATTTTTTATTGTATAAAATACTATTACACAGGTGTATTATAAATTGTATAAACCTAAACAAATTGCAAAAACATTAATTTTCTACCTTCAGGCTACCTATATAATATGTATAAATAGAATATAACTAAGGTTCGTACAATTAATGAAATAAAAAAATAAAATACATTGAAGTAAAAGTACTGAGACATGCATGTGAGAGCCATTATATACTCGTGTATCCATATACAGAGGTGTGCTGCAGAGAAATGTAAAAATAAGTAATATTTATATACACTATACAGATAATCCAATGATTGACATACGACTCTCGTTATAACGTTTTTGAAAATATTTCTTCAACATGATTTTAAGTTAAGAATTTGTTACTCTTTTGAATGATAACATATTATAAATTTTTAATTTTATATTCCGAAATAGGCTGTTTTTCAGTGTATTTCGATCAACCAAAATTAAATTTTAGACAAGTATAATATAGCTCATTATTAGTTTAGATGAAACTAACAATTTTCGGTGTATCCCTGCAATTGTATTTTTATAAAACGTCGAAGAACTCAAAAAAATATTCTGCTTGTATCGAGGAATATGTAATTAAAAATTGGCATGTTGTCATTAAAAAGATAAACAAAATAAAAAAAATAGATTTCGATAAAAAATAATAAAAATACGTTATTATTTGTTTAGAGGATCGTTATTTTTAACCACTCGAGGTTGTGTAATAAAAAATATTTTCAAAAACGCGAATAGCTTTTGAAATAATAACGATAGTGTTCTATATATTACACGAGATTCGACGGATCTACCGGTGTACATCCACGGAGATTGTTGTACCCATATATATATATATATATATACGCGTGGTACGACCGCGTGTACGGAGCACTTACGTTAAACCGCCGTTTGCGTACGGAACGATCAATTTGCGGCGTCCCGATAAAAACGTCGCGTCGTCGTTCGGCAGCACGATGAGTCTCCGCGGCCGGCCGGACGGACGGCGGTCGGACGGGCGGACGGGTGGGCAGCAAATGGCGCCCGAGATCGATGACGGAGAGTTGGTCTCACGCGCGCCGCTCGTCAATTGGTCCATCGGCGCTCCACCCCCACTCGCCCGGCTAACCGCCGCCGCATTACTATTATTATTAATATTATACCGTTTTCGGCGTAACGGCGCGCCGCGCGTCTACGACGACGGTGGCGTTTCACGGGCGCGCGCCCTTCCTCCCGCCCCGCCCCGCCAGCCGGCTAGACCGACCGACCGAAGGTGCGCGAACGCCGCACTGTATATATATATATATATATATATATATGTATATGTATATGTATTATATAACTCGCCCGCGAATTGGTTTCCGTGACCGGAATGCAAGACCACTGAATACTGCTGCTATATCGGTCGGCTGCTTTTAATATACGCGCCGCGACGACGTCCGAAGTCGGCGACGACGGTAAACGAAGACGGCACACGGTTATATATTATATGTTATAATATATACATATATGTACCCATCCGAGTATACATTTATATATAACACTCTTACGTGCGCGTATATACTTATATATATATATAATGAAAGCGTTTGAATAGGTATATAATATATAGACTTTTCGATGTGGAATTTATGCGGACGAGACGCGTATATATAAACGGTTTTTGGTATTCCGCACGTGTACCCCGAGTTGGGTTTCCAATTTATTAAACGATATAAACGAACACCGCTGTGGAGGGTATACTATGTATGTATATATTATGTACATATATATATATATAATATAAATTCTTATACTAAACCCCTTACACACGTGGTGTAGATATATATAGGTGTGTGTGTGTGTATAAGTGTGCCCGCAGGTCCGAGATAACCACGTGCTATATTATATTATTTCTTTTATTTATACGCACATAATTTATATAAATACGATGACTCTATAGTGCGTACAATATAATATATATATATTTACAGCCGTCCGGTGGAGTGTTGCTCTGTGAGTTGGTTATCCGCTGGTCGATTTTTTACTTTCCGTTCAGCGCGCGTGTAAAACGTACTTTTTATGTCGGCCTGCCAGTGTTGTTATGCGCGCCCGTCCGATCTCACGGTCATAACATTTATATACAGCATCTATTTATTATATATATATTCGTTATACAGGCACACTTGCACACCAATATATATATATATGAAGAAATGTACTGTCCTACTACTGCAATATATACTACATGCACACCTGTACATAATAATAATAGTATACATAAATATGGCCGGTGTACATGTAAAATATACAATATTATTATATTCGATAAATATAAGATGATATACACGTCCAAGTCTTTATGTATCGGTAAAGGGTAAACCTATAATATAAGACTTGTGCGCATCATAGGTATAGGTACTACTACACACGTTGATCACTGCTGCAGCAAACGAAACTCAATCGTACTAAGTGACCACCGCACGTAGTATTATATACATACATATATATATATATATATATATATATATATAATACACAAATATACCAAAAAATTTAAATTATATGTAAGCAATTTTTAACCTAAATTTATTATATTTATTGATTAAAGGTTCGTGTATATATTGTATTACCAGCTTCCTACTTATATGCCCTATAATGTATAGACTATATATTATCGTATAATGCAAAAGAATACTAAGGTATTAAGACAGCGGTCAAAGTATACAGGGCTTAAGATTCCATAAATATTCATTCTTTTTATTCACATACCTGCATTCCTATGTATTTTGCTTAAGAATTTTCTACAGTGCTATCCACTTTAATTTTTTTTTAAATATTATATTATTCTCCTTAGTTTCAAATATTTTTTTAACGGTAGGTATCACGTTTTTGCGTAGCATACGGCATCCCTATTCTTATACACCAATGGGTGATTTCATTTTGACATTGTGTACTGAGCTATGTATATACAATCTTAGTGATCATAACATTAATTTATTTTATAGCATTTTATAAAAGTTTAAAAATTATTCCTTATAATAACCACCTCACCACAAAAAAAAAAATGAAAAAATAGGTCACTGACTTTGATAAAAAGTATTTATAATTGATTTTTTTCATAGTTATAATATCTATACTACAGACAATTTTTTTATAAATAATTTATGATAAGTTACAACTTACAAATTATTCAAATTGTGACCTACAGTGAAAGTTTTAATATTTGATTATTATGTATAGGACTTATCTACTTATCAGTTTAAATGTATATTATGTCAATCATAACATTAGTCATTAACTATACGTAGACGTAGCTATACTTCCATATAACATATTATATTATCTATATTAATATATTATTTTCTATAGTTATACGTATGTATCATATCAGTGTATCACCACTATATTAACCATACCTCAACTACACTATACAATACTGCAGATACTAAAAACATCCACAAAAAGGTTTTTTTTAAGGCTATGAGCTTTTGAAACATAACTCATGTCCTCGTGAACAAAATGAAAGCTGATCTATTTTAGGTATATTATATGTATACTTCACCAATCTATTATTTAATATAACAACATTGTATTATTTATACAATAATATTGTATATAATATATTATATACATACAAATATACAACTTGCATATTTAACTAAAAAATCTTTTTGTTATGTTAACATTATAATACAAAATATTATGAATTGCATTAATTCACATTTTATTACAATTCGTGTAATTGGCGTGCGCCTGAAGCTATTACAGAGTGCAGACTGCAAGCATTTCATTACTCAATCTTCACAAATATAAAAAATATAAAATTAATCAAATTTAGCACTATATATCTTTTTTATTTTTCGTTTTCTGCTCTCGAGACTTTCGACAAAAATGAATCCGGACCGTGACACGCGTCACTCGCTGTATGTCATCTGTCGACGGCGGCTGCAAAGGAGCCATATCTGCGCATTTATATAAATAATAATCTTGTGTACAGGCGACAAGAGTATATATAAACTGTAAAGTGCCGCGGAATAATAAATAAAAAGTCTTAAGAAATAAACGGACCCGGTAAGGCCAATAACGTCAAATTACCGCCGGTGTTTCCTCTCCCCACAACAGTGGCCTTACCTCACTTCACCGCTAAAGAGTGATTGATGTCGTTGGCGGTGGCGCTTAAATAATTTATTAATCGCCCCCGTCGTATCTTTCTCTTTCGGCTATGCTGCTACGATGGAATCCACGTCATCCATCTCCCCTTGCAAAAGCCTTGCTATATTATATATACATATATATACCCCTAACCACCCGCCATATACACAGACCGTCTACCCGTCCGTGGAATAAATCTCCATTTAAGTAACAAACGGCTATGAGAGCGATGCTATTATAGCATCCAATTATGCGCAATTATTTGACCGTACCAAATCCGTGTTTCTACCAGCAGCAAGCTGTTGTTAAACCTCACAAACACCGTTTTACGGCAAGGGAACGAATAAAACATTCTACCACCTTTTACGCAACTATATAATTATGAGTTTCGTGGTTCTACAAAAATCATCAACGATTTAATTAAAATTGTATATTGTTAAACACAAACTTGGCGTTATACCGTTTTTAAAAATCATTTAGATACAGGAGTGGGTTTATTACACTGCTGCAGGTATAGTTGAGTGAAACTATAAAGAACGGATCCGAGAATTTGAGACTTTTTGAAATGAGAAAGAATTTTAAAATTCACTTTTGAGAGCAATGAAGGAATATTAATCAGGTAATCAATTAATATGCGCAGGAATATTAGGTTGGCTTTTACGCCTGTTAGCTAAAGAGGTAAGATCGAGCGCAAATAAAATTGCAGAGATTGTATAGCTATACGAAGGATGGTCAATTGGAACATTTAAGCTATAGATGACTGCAAAAACCGTCCATAAAATCGCTTTAAATAGTATAAATTTGTTATTGTCAAAGATTCCCAAAGTGCAGACGCATATTCTAATAGAGAGTAAATTATGCTAATAATATAAACGCACGAGTGATGTATTTTATAGGATAATTATTATTTAATATTTAAAAATATACAAAATAAATACATGTGGTATATATTTAAATTAATACTCTCTTCGCTAGTCAATCAGATATTCAATCTAAATTCACGTTTGTATGTATATACAGTATAGTCAATAATTATAACTAAAATATCTATACCTATTTTTTACTAGACATAACTCCAATTGTTACAGTGTCGCATGATAAAAATCTTTACCATATTATAATACATAACTATCAAAACAAACTATAATAACCAATAAGCAATTTTATAATATATGATCAAATGAAAGTATAGAAATATAATACCTATAGTTTGTATATACGCATATAATATAATATAAGGTATTCACTTAATTAAAACAATTCGTTTTTCGCAATGCGTATGGTAAATGGTAATATTACTAATTATACGAGTATAATAAGTCATATTTTCGATTATATAGGACATTTTCGAACCAACGCAATCAATTATTATTATTATTATTTCAAATATTTGCTTAAAAATAACATTGTTTAACATATTTAGTAGGCTGACAATTGACAAGAACTTAATTATATAATATACTATTCTAAGAAGATATCTAGTTTGTTACCACTTCACAAACATTTGGAAATTATTATTAGTTTATTTTAATACACAAACCGACAATCGGTACAATAATTTTTCTACCTAGTTGAATATGACTGAATAAACATTAAATACTCAGAAAATAAATGTTTGATAAAACAACATAATATTATTTTATGTAGAATACTAGAGTATAATATAACTACGATAACTGACTATAAATATGTCTATGTATATTATATAATAATTTAATTATATTACCAATAATATTGTCGTATACCTTGCCATAACATAAAATGTTTTATACCTAAATTATTTATTCTTATAAAAATAATAATCATATTGTATTATATAAATAAAATAAATAAAACCTCCTTTGGACATAATCATGTAGTTAAGCCAAAATCATCATAACTCATTAGGATGTGATAAAATAGCAACTTTTATATTATTTTGTAGGTAGTAAGTACATATAAGTATTGCATTTGTTGTAGGATATTTTCATTAGTATTTTATTTTCTAAATTCCAAAATTATAATAAATTCAGAGCATGAAACAATATGTATATTTATTTTTTAAACGTTTACGTTTCGGATAAACCTTTTATTTTAACTGTACGTGTCGACTGAAACATAGGTTGCGGTCATTAATTTATTATTGATCGGTTTTCTATATACCTGCAACCTGCTGCCACCAACATAACTGAAATAACCCTTGTCATATTGACAAATTCGTTGTTTAGTGTTTATTATACTAAGTTTTAGGGAAATAGTTTATAAGGAAATATTTGAATGTAACTTATTTCTATTTATAGTTTTTATGTTTTAAATTAAAATAATCTTTTAGGGTTTTTTTTTTGATAAACAGTTTATTTTTACATTTTAAATGTTTATTCATTGCACATCATTATTATATACTAATATAAGTATGTTTCTATAAAATATAAATTTTGTTTAATAACATTTTACCATATTATGTTTGTAAATAATGAAATATATATTTATATCTATTATAGATATGCATACGATTATTAAGTTATTATTTAATATATAATAAAATTCAGTTATAGTCTCAATACAATGATAAGAAATTTATTTTTATGCCTTTTGAGGAGTCTTTGCTAATAAAAAATTGAAACTTGATAATATTTTAATAAAATCACTAGGTAAACATGTTAGATATTTGTGGTAAAATACATAATATTTTAGAAAAAAACATTACTATGCGTATTTTTCAACAACAAAATTAAATCATTATATAATATAAATAAACTATACCTATTACATGCAATTTAAATTATATACACATTTAAAAACACAAATTAAAATTTTAATTAATTTCTAAAATCCTTACAGTATATTTACGTATAATAGTTATATAATTCAATAATTGTATACTCATAATTTATGAAATATAATGTATAATAAGCTTAAAATCATAATTGTTTTCAACTTTTTATTCATTTTACGTATAGGTATATAGCTAATAGCTAGTACTTATACCCGTGTATATAGGTACTATATAATATAGTTGGACCAGTTTTAATTTATTTCACATCATTATATTATTATTATTATTTCTTATATTATTCCGTAATTTCCATTAAAAGTTAGTGTTTTAATGTTATACTATTATTTTTTCGAAACCACATCGTTCATATCAATAATAAATATGGATCATTTCGGTCATCTAAAATTGGTCTAATGGCAAATATACGTTTAGTATGCTAGTACCTGAACATGTATTTTTGTAATTGAGAAACTGATGATAATTATGATGGAAAACTATAAAAACCTGATGCAGGTGCGTTTAATATTACACCAACACATTATATGCTAATTGACACAATTACATTAATTACTTAGGATTTTTAATTTTGTACATTCCCCCTCACATCGGATATATTATAAGTGAACACAAAAGTTTTTTATTTTTATTTTACCTCGGCCAAGTATAATAATAACGTAACTGCTGTGTCAAAACAGCGCAACGCATGTATAGTATACATACATGTATATGATATTAAACGGCCGGCGGGTTGTGGTAATTATTTTGCGTATACGACCGTCTGTCAAGTACTAACTGAATTTTGAAGCGAAGTTTCCCTCGTCCCCGGCCTCGTACACGTTACGAGTACGCGCGTAATGCAACACACGTGCGAGTGATTATCACATCACCGAAGCTCGGACGTTCCAAGTGGGAAAATGACACGTGACGCAAATCCAGCCGCCGCCACCGTATATATATATAGGTACTACCACTATACATAACAGAAACCCCTTTTTGTGTCACTGTACGTTTGATTTATGCACAATTTAGTCAAGTAGGATATATATATATATATATATATACACACACACACATACACACACACATATAACATATAGATACATATATATTTAGTCGTACGACTACACTGTTGTATTTGAAATACATGAACAATAATATAATATGTGTAAAAGAATATAATTCGTATGGGGCGTCTTTTCAGAGTGTCCAAATGAGTAATACCATGATGTGTATATAACATATAATAATAGGTATATAAATAAATATTATTTAAGATTATATCTATCGTTAAATAGATTTAATTTAATCTGTTCTGTGATTATATTGACATTTTTATCGATAGGTATAATGCATCGAAATATAAATGACAAAATAAATAAATAAATAAATAAATGAAAAAAAAAAATTGCGATCGTTCTACGTTAAAAATGTGAATGTTTAATCGTCGTTTATGTATACCAATTGTAACACAAGCGTATTTCTAAATATTTTATCTTTATTTTATGCTTATAAAAACATTAAATATTTAAAATTATTAATCCAATTTAGATACGATAATTAAAGTAAACTATAGAACGATATAGATTTATATTTAAATTTCGTATAGCGTATAGCGTTCAATAATCTGCAATAGGTACAATATTATTTTATACAATATTTTCGTGCTTAGATTTCTTTTTTCAATAAAATATGTAATTATCTATTAAATGATTGATTTATGTATATTATTAATTTTGTATGACTTATATATTTATAGAAATGAATACTATTATACTTATAGAAAAGAGAAAACTCATTTAATATATAAATTATTAAATTAATTATACTTAGGTATATTTAAATACATTATTTATGACTGTCATAAAATATAATCATAATTAGATTTTTTCCAAATTCTTTACTTTAATATGAAAATGACTGTTACATCTATATATTTATGTTAAATATGAAGTGGTTGTGTACGAAGTACCCATGTAAATAGGTATCTACTATAAATTGTGTGGTTAATTGTTAAAAATAACAACTATATACCCGAAACGATTAATAATTCAAATACAAAACATGATAAAACATTATAACAGACTATTTGAAATACCTCATTCGTTTGGTAGTGCTTTTGAATTTTCCATATGATATGTAAAATATATTCATGCATTATATAACATTATAGAATTATAAAAAAAAAATATATAAAAAGATATTAAGTTTTTATAAATATAATGGGTCTCGTCCGAGTATTTCTACAAATCTAACCACCGTTTTCGTATTTTCAGAGCCGGATCCTAGAGGATGCGTCCTCATTCATGTGCAACACCTGGTCTCCACGACACAATGTACGTTTTCTTTATAACAGCTATATTATGTATTATATCTTAAAATTGTAGAAAATATTCATTAAACCGCTTCAATAAACGTGCCAATTTTAAATATGTAGACTATTATTTTAGATATCGTGTTATCTTTTACCTCTAATATAGTACTGCTTAAAGGTTAATAGACGCGTTGTTTAAAGGAAAGGGTTAAGAAAATGTATCAAATTTAACAATTAATCTTTAAATCAATTTCTCAATACAATAAATTGTATTTATTTATATTTATTGTATTTAGTAATTACAGTTTTATAGCTATCTATATCAGTTTGTCAAAACTCGTTAGGTGAGGTTTATTCTTTCAGTTGCTAAGAAATGTGAGTTTTGTATAATCGACTTAGCACTTGTTGAGAAACTTTTTCCTTCTTTCTGTTAAAAGCGGTCCTAAACGTTGCAGACAGTATTGTATTAAAGTGAACATTAATAAGAACCGTATTTTTTCTTTCTTCGCTCAGTCGAGGGTGTCTTTTTTCTTATTTTTTTTTTTAACATTTTTATTTTATTTTTTTAAATTCTCTCATTCTTGCTTTAAAGAAGAAACAATTTAGCCAACACATTAAAAAAAAGTCCCCCGAGTGAGAACAAAACTCCCGAGAGTAAAAATGAGGGAGGATGAAGACTATAAACTAAAAATCATCAACGAAATGCAAGGCTTTTTGGTTTTCGTCGTAGCAAAGTGGCTTCGGGAACAGGAATTAAAAGGACTTTATTCGGTGGACCGAGCGACGGCCGGGGTAGAGAACACACAAGCGGCCTTAAAACCGTCCCGTTCGTGGCTCCGGTAAATAATAAATGAGTCCCCGGTCGTATCCGCCCCCTCTATTCTGCACATCTACTAACTATGCCGGATACGTGAGGCAGAATTTCACCGATGCCTTAATACCAAGAGAAAACGTTTCGGAAAGCTCTTCTATATATCGAGCATACCGGAGATAATGTCTAAATAGCACTATATGTATACGATTCACATTCTCTAGTCCGATTACACAAGGACGGATTCATAAATCTCCTCTTGGGATTTCTTTGCATTGAAGCATTGAACTCATCTGATTACTGACTATGCATCAACTACATATATGCATGTTTATAAACACCCAAAACTAATTAATCAATTTAAATTAATAAAAAATATTTGTAAAACCCGTACAATCATTAAAACGTAAACGTAAAAAGTCAAAGTATTATTCTAAAATTGTAATACAATTATATGCGTCTGAATGCTAATGCTAATGTTAAATAATAAATATTTTTTTTATTTTATTTATTAGAAATAAACTGTTTTTATATTAAAAAGTAATGAAATCTATACAGCATAATATACCTACTATAGGGTGAACCGTCTAGTTATTGAACATCGTCCAGTAATTGAACATCGTTTAAAAATATTTTAATTTCAAGAAAATTATTTATCTAATATGAAAAATTAACAGTGAATATTGTTAATTATTAGTTATTAACTGTTCACACACTGGGCTAGAAGTGTTCAAATACTAACACGGTGTGTTCAGTCAATGGGATTTCAATTTTTTTTAAATCATAGTTATTATGTTTAAATGTAATTTGGTTTTATATTGGTTTCTTACTAATCATTTTAAAGTATACAGGCATACCAATCTTCCAATCTTCATAAAAATTATATATAAACAAAAAAGTTTTAAAGTAAGAATCACAAGAGAAAATTATCCTAATTAAATTAAATACATTGTTGTTATATATTAATATATTATAGGTATCTGTATATTATCAAATCGTTAAAAAACTCGATATTGTTTGATATTTGATTACAAAATCAATATGCACTATTAATAATAATTGAACGTTATAAAAATAAAACTATTATTAGTATTATTATGTAAATCACGATATGACTATTATTTATAAAATAAAAAAATAAATAGGTAAACTATTAAAAAGTATGCTAATTATAAAGAATTAACTAATTATATAATAGTGAAGTACCAGCAGTTTATTAACGTGTATCGATTTTTTATGTATCTATTTTTCTTTGATAAAATATTTTCACAAATAAATATAATATTGCAATAACACAATTACACCTTGAGTCGAAATTAATATTAGGTATATATGCATGTAAAATCGAGTTAATTATGTATATAGTTGTTTATAAAACACTTTTCTTTAAGACCGATCGTGGAGGTAAAAAAGTACGATCAAGTGAATCATAAATATTTCATGAATAACACCCATCGCCACATTTTTACCCTATAACCTTGTTTTTCCATATATCGAGAGTTCGATCGATGCCGATTGATAGTTTATACATACCTATGTTTTTGCTTTGAAAATTATTTGAAACAAAACGATTTCCATCCATTGATAACGTTGGAATTAAAATTAAAACAATGCATATCTTCAATATTTAACGAAAAAGATCATAACATTGCATACCCATCAGATCCAAATCAGAAACCGCCCGTGGTATTATGAAGACATGTTACAATTAAATAATAATTTATTAAGTCAGATCATATTGTTCTGATGGTATCCAGAAGGTCGTTGTGGTTTACCTCGTATATAAGTTAAGATTTATGGTATCATGTAATTTTCTCGTTATGCGCACAGTTTGCAAGTGAACCATCTCGCCATGTAACCGACACGGGAGTCGAAGGGGCAAATATTAATAAACACTTGACATCCCGACAGGAAACCAAAAGGGTTAATGTAAAATATTTATCGTCTCGGTCAGTATACAAGCTTTCAAGTATACAAGTGTTCATAGCTAAAGTAAATTTAATATGTATTTCAACTTTGAGTTAATAATAACATTTTTTTCAAAAACCTATTTTTTCAAGATGAATTTTTTTTTGTAATTGTTAATTTTAATGAAATTTTTGAGTATATGTTATGTAGATACTCATATTATTTCAACATATTGAGGTATAATTAAATGTTAAAATTATTGTTTTGGTTTTATAATCGTAAAATACATTTTTGGGAAATGGAAATGGTTCTAGATCTTATAATGACCCCTTCCATTATTTACAGAAATTTAGAACTATGACGACGTAATCATTTTATCAATCACTATTACGATAATATTAAAGAGTTTTTTGTTTTTGATATAAAAATTTGAGTTTTAAGACAAAATATAAACGTTTAAATATCCACTTCCTAATTTATTCGTGGTTTTAACTAACAATTTTTTTTATTGAAATGTGAATTTTCTGAATTCATATTTCTCTAATAATTATACCACATTAACTTTCACTAAGAAAAGTGACCAGAATCTAGTGAATATTATAAAATATCTACTCTTAATGTTTATATTATACTGCACATAACGATCACCTTACATTCTACAGTTATTATGAGATTTAGTTCACTGTGACTTTATTTCACTAATTCAAATATAAATTGTGAATTTTTCTAAAACATTATTTAATCGTACTTTTTATTTTGCATTCTTTGAAATATCATTGTCTTAAAATAATTTCTTAATCTTTGTGTATTGTTAGTAATTATTTATAAAATATAATATTTGTGTATGAAAAATATTATTTCGAAACAATCAGTATTTATCATAGACCATTTAGATTGGTTTATTGTGTTACTGATTTTAAAAAGCAATATAAAGTAATTATTAACTATTAAATTAATTTAATCTACTATACTTATCATAAGAGATGTGCTTGTAGAACTCAGAAACTTAATGTAAACTTATTTATAAAGTGTACTTTTTCTTACATTTTAACATCTCATATTTTTCGGAGGTCTTATGCATTTTTACAGTTTTTATATTATGGTTGTACAAAATCTACAAACTTTATCACAATGTAGAGAGGTTTTTTGCCAAGTCAAGACCTTTTTAAAAGCTTTTTACAGCTTTGTAAACCTTCTAAATTAAACACTATACTAACGTAAAATAAAAAAAAAGTAGGAAAATTCGTTTATTTTTATCTGTAATCTTAAATGATAAAACGCACACATTTTATGACGGAATACGGTCTTTTATTTTTGGTATGAACAAAAATGCAAAAATAGTACCAATAGTACTTACAACAGTAAAAATCAATAGAAAAATATCCACTCCACTTAGCATGTATATCATATATCTTTTAATGTCAATAAACGGTTGATTAATGATTAAATTCAAAAAAGCGTATAGACTTACAGTGACGCCAGATGTCCACAATTTCGACTAAAAATATATAGATAAATACAACTGAATTAAAAATCATTACAATAATATTTCATACTAACATATGAATTTATTTTTCGTAAGGTATTAAATTGATTTAATAATAATTCATATATTAACTAATTTTAAATTGAGAAATAAATAATATTTGTAAAGTATGATATACTATTTAAATTAAATTTATGGAAAATGGTCCAAGAATAATATTATATATACACACAGAAACATTAAATTTGAAATTTATAGCTTACTTTTCTTGGGCAAATTTGAGGCATCAAAATCCATGGCAATGGACCATATCCAATTGAATAAAAAATAATATAGATAAAGATTAAACTTGGTAACCATAACGAGTCCATACTATTCATATAATACGTGCTATTAACCAAGAATAAAGTGATTACCATGCCAAGTCCTGAGATGATTAATATATATTTCTTTCCCAAAATTCTGAGACTTAGTAAACAAAACATTGATGAAATGAGCTAAAAATTTAAAAAAAAATTATATTTTTTAATATATAATGAATAAACTTTACATTTAAAATTAAATAAAATACAAATAAAATATTTATATTTATATATATATAACTATTATATATATTAGCTTAACGAAAAGATTAAATGTCCATTACATTAAAAAATAATAATAAATTTAATTTAATATTTTTAAATACTGTATTTGATTTAGTACTAAAACTATATGATATATTATTATACATTATATTATATTATATTATTATCCATATACAATAATATATTAATATGTAAATTTTTGTTATATTATTGTAATACATTAAAAAATTAAAATTGAAATACATTTTTTTCGTTATATGTGAACACTATGTCCCCCAAAAGACTGAGTTAACTGTCGACCTTGCTGCAATCGATATAAGTGTCCTAATAACACAAAGAAGCGCCAAGGGAGCTTCTACATTGAAACTCCGTAAAACTTCTTGTATGAACTCCTAATCAGGATTAAGATGTCTTTGAAAGGTCCCGAGACTCTATAGTCTACTGTTCTATTAGTTAGGGTGGTGGCCGATCGACAAAGTCTCCAACCGGCAATTGAACTATAAATAAAATGTCTGAAAGTTTCTACCAATCAATAGGGAAATAACTATAATTTGTTTGACGTTCGGTAGTAGAACTGCGCCTATATTTATATTAATCCACAAAATATACAACATTTTGTGAACTATATTGAACAATAATATATGATAAATGATGACGAACAGTAACAAGGTGTCAATACTTGGATAACTAAGATACTAGTCATAGTTGATACCAATCCACTAAATGGAAATACTAATACTCCATATGTACATTGTAGTTTATACATCAATGAAATGTTACCACTAAATTGGTTGGATACTTATTAACAGATGTTAACCAACAATGGACGAAAATATTGTTTTTTCGTGAAAATCGAAAATAGTATATTATTTTGTCGATGTCTCGTTTTCTTAACATCTGAAACGATAAATATACATTTATTAATAATATACAATAGTCCACAGAGACCATAATATATTGTTATAGCATTTTTTTTTTTACACTGTGACAACTATTGCTCGACAAATCAATATATTTACAATCCGATCACTCTTTCGCAGGTTTTCATAAAATATCAGCTGAAAATATGGTGGGTCTTCGATGACATATATGCTATCAAGTTTAAAATTGCCATAGCTACAGTTCCCATGATCATATATGAATCCATGTTATACTCGTCGACGATGTGTGACAAATCATACCACATAACTAAGTGTACATGATGCCAAACCCAATTAACACGTCTACATAGAATAATTAACATTAATTTATAACCTTTTATAAATAGCTTGTTAATCAGACAAATACAAAAAATGTTAGTAATCATAATTCATTTTTTTGGTCATGATTAATATAAGCGAAAAATTAGTTTTTATGAAACCGACTAATCCTAGGACCCATAATTAAAATTATAAACGCTAACCAAGGTACAATATAATACATATATATTAATATATTCAATAGGTCATGTTTACTGTTATCAATAACTCAATCTGTAATATTTACATATAAATAATTTTACGGTTCATATGTCACAATAAAAGCTTAGATTTTTTTTTTCATTTTCAAAGTATATAACTACACTTATGGTTGCCACTCTTTATTTATATTCATATAATATGAATTACAAAAATTATTGGTACTCAAATATTTCAATAACTAAGATAAAAATCGAACAAACAATAAATAATTGATTTACAATTTTAAATAGGTTTCTCATTTACGCGGCAGTGTCGTACAATACATGTCATAGAACACATGTTATTTAAAATGTAACGCGCGCAATAACAAAACATGTAGACTCTATAAAATACATATTATTATTATTATTGTTATTACTATAATTAGGGCTAGGATTTACATATATGCAATACAAAATAATAAAGTATATGAAGATTATTTTAAAAAAATAATTTAAATTCTATAAACATTAAATAATTTTCATATAAAATTGATCACAAATAACACAATGAAGTAGTTTACCATCAGTTTTGCAAACTTCACTAGATAACTCTTCAACAAATTTTCATAATTCAACACCTTCACTTTGAACTTTGGTCCTGCTTCGAAATCGTTTACCAATATAAATGTTACACTAAATATCACGCAAAAATATAAAATGTTGTATCTATTACTTCATTATACCAAAGATTATTAAAAGAACAACTAAATAGTTAACAAGCCTAGAACATTTAAATGGAATCTTATCTTTTCCGTGGTATAACCAACCACGTAAGTATATAAATAACATATTTATGACATATAAAACAATAATTACAGTCATTTATCAGATGAATACGATTTTACATTCATTTTTTTACACATTTTAATAAAAATATGAGAGAAAAAAATTGTTTTATTAAATTCTGTAGTATGAACCAAATCGTGAATATAACTGACAACCAACGTATTTGGACTAAAAACATATAAATTGATTCATAAAAAAAAAATATGCTGATAATTAGAAATCCTAGCCCTAATATAATTTTTATAATTAACGATCACCTCTGTACTTCGGCTCAGTGATTTCTGCTGCGTAATTGGGCACGACAACGCACACAATCCCAGCACCCATACCGTGCAGAATTCGTCCTGCAACGAGTGTCGACAACGCGCTAGTCGAACACGTCATGAGCACAATTGACCCGCAGAGCGTAAAAAAATATCCCGATGATTAGCACCTCTCTGAGTTTCGTCTGCATCGA
>NC_040877.1:92078287-92126131 GCF_003676215.2 Rhopalosiphum maidis
GATGCAGAGCAAGGAAAACTGTAAAGTACTAAATCACAAGGCATTATACTCTCTTACATCGTCGCGGTGCAGCAGTTGTGTCGCCAACCGGTCATCAGACTCGATGAACCAAAACTTTGTTTTTCATGCGCTGCACGGAAATTGGAAATCCCAGTGCATATTAATTATCAAGCTTGTATATATCGAGAAAACAAAAAAATAATTTAAAAAAACTGTTTTCTTCACATCGTGTATTGCTGCGAGTATAATAAATAATATACTCGCATGTACTCTGCAGCTGTACGAATAATGAGTTTAAATACTTACGAATACTTTCGCCATACAAACTACGTGTTTCTAACTCGACACTGCGCGATGAGTATTTTCACATATTTTTTTTTTAGTTTTGCCTTCATAAGGCATCCAATGGACAGCACAATAACGTGCACCTTAAATCGGGGTTAAGTCTTGCCGCCGATTGACGGCTCCGCATAACCGCCAACAATATAATAATAATCATAATAACCTCGGCTTCGAAGCGTGTGCGAGAATCGCGTGGCGTGACTGTCCATCTAAAAATGTACATATATATATTAAACTATAATATAAAGGAACGGAAGAAAAAAATTATAATATAATAAAATTATATAAAGAGACAGCGTGTTCCGCTTTAGCGTAGGAGGAAGAGCGACGACACGGACTGCTACGGCAATAACACCGATAGCAATTGCAATGACGACAGCAACAACAGTAATTATCGTAAGCCCCGAGGCGTGCACGCACGTTATATTATGACACACTGACTGCTTCGGCGTTATACCTGTACCTACCCACCTATATGGGTAATACTTACCGATGCGGACGACGGACAAGCGTGACTTGGGACTGATGAGCGTCCCGTGTTATTTAGTATATATCGCTCTCGTAAAATATCGTAACTTTATAAACACTGAATAAATCCGATAAATAGATTAATATGCTCAAAGTTAGGTGGTTTGAAGTTTTAAGGTGTTCGTCCTAAAAGTTATTACGGCAGTGAGGCGTTAGTAACAACAGGTACAAAGTTCATCACTGCATCGATAGTCGATAACGAGTTTATTACTTATGATAGATGAAACTATTGAAACTATATCTCTTATTATTATCTATTACATATGTGACTAGGTCATAACTTTTTAAGACCCCAGGGTCAAACAAGAAGTATTATAAAACCCGAAGACCGTTCAACTTTGAAAAGCTATATCTCCCTGAAAAATTAACGAAAAATAATAATTTTAACATTTAGTACATTTTAAATATAGCCATAGGTTGCCATTTGAATATCAAAAGTTGAGTGTGATTTTACTATTAAATAAAATTAAAAAAAAATAATATTTCATAAAGTTTATGAAAAACATGAAACAAAATATTTTGAAAAAAATAGTCAATACTTAACGAAATAATAAGTGTTTAATGATAAAATAATCACCCTCAACTCTTTATATGTCTAACTCTTCGCGCCACCAAATAAAGATATTAGGATGACAGTTTCAGAATAAAATTATCGTCTTATCGAATCTTTGTCTTAAATTAATATTAAGCTATACATAAAAATTTAATAATACTTGTCTGCCCGGCCAAGTTTACAGGATTTAGCCAGTCTGAAATCTTGTGTGCTGTATACTGCTGTGGAATGTAGAATGTGTCTGCTTTTATCCAGGCCTGGTGTTACACGCTAAAAGCTGGTTATTTTATTTACACGTCTGATATCGATGAGCTTACGAAGTGGACTTAATTTACCGGAGAAGTAAATCCCGTGGCGATCAGGCCGATCTTTCTACTTAATTATCTTCTCGTCATAATATATAGGTACTCTTTGCCGCTCAACATTTTGCATTATATGTATGCAATATTGCACCTCTATGTTTATGCAGTCATAAATACAAGTAATACCCTAATCCAATCATAGGCATAAATATGATTAAAAATCTGAGAAGGGGTGCTATAAATATTAATAAATACCTATTAATATCATTTATTATACTTAAAAGATAACTTAGAACAACGACACTGTGTGTGGAGAACTTAATATTATAATATGATTAAGGATAGTATAGTATGATAATAATTATAATTTTATATTATCTGGTGGATGTGTGATGTTGTATCTTATGAAATTAAAGAGTCGATATCTCTGAAAAGAGAAAGAATCTAAACAGACTATATACAGAATATGAAAAAAATCAGAGATACGAATAACACTTGGCAACCCCGGCGATGGTCTATAGACTTATAGTTACTATTATCAGTATTTTTTCTGGACATTAAATCGTGCATAATGTCTAATAGTTGACATTTGTATATCATCTGCAATAGCAATGCGATGCGATGTATAATAATAAAATCGTAATATAAATTAAATGTAAGCCAATTCGTAAAAAAAACAACAAATATTTTTATATCGGAACGATCACAATATTGTATACTTTCTCAATATCTCCCACTTACCTCCTCGCGATAGGTACTTACCTCATAAACGCGCATGCACAGATGATCAAAGTGTTATATATTATATATATGTATATATAATATTCTGTATTATATATTGCTCAAACAGATACACGGCCGCGGTGTATTGTTTGGTTAATTGGATAAGCCAATAAGTGAAAACCGATATAGTCATGAGACAATAATACTGTAAATAATAAGTAATAACAGACTCTTGACGTAGGCTATTATACAGGTGTATATACAATATATGTATAGTATATGACAATGACAAATGTGTTGCAATCTAATCATTATATTGTACCTAATAATTTGTACCTGAATGTCGTAAACGATACCTATGCAGTTGAGTTAGGTATATATATTTGCACTTGATGTCCAAGAGTTAAAAAATAAGCCGACGGGATATCCTTATAGTTTGTTGATTTATATGTTAACTTTGACCTATATGGTTGTATACATTTATAATAATTATTATATTAACGATGTTGTATCACTAAATATAATATATTATTTTACGCTAATATTGTTAGTAATGGATCTTAAACGATTTTTTTTTTCATACAAATTTATCACGATTTTTATAATCAATGATTTATGTAAAAATTACAATTGAAACAAAAGATTGTGGTTTGATTTAAAAATTGAAATCGATGAGATTCAGTTTAAAAATGAGAAAAAAATGAAAAGATAGTTTTTTAGTAGGTATATTTATAATTTTTATTTCGTTATTATCGCTTATTATTCGACTGCAGTCTTCACTTAGATGACTGTTACAAATTACAGTTTAATATAGTACTTATATCTCCTACCATTTGGCCTTATAAGTTATAGCATAACCAATTCTTCATTATTTTTATCCACGTTGTCTGACCAATCAATGTTACTTTTCTATGGTCTAGTTGGAAATCTTGGAAATTTTATTAGTGATTAGTTTTATCACGTGCACTTTAAAAAAATTAGATCTAATCATTAATCAATAATTACAATTGCATTAAATCAAAATATGATCAAATAGTTTTCCTTAACGGATAATCTATATGAGTATTGGTAGTAACAAATAGGTATTTAAAATATAATAAACTGCAGGATGAATCGTAAATCAACAAGCAAATACTCAACCTCGTACTTATAAATAGTTTTATTTTTTATTCTATTTAAGGAGTTTCCTATGACGATATAAACTTATTTTTTTAAATAAGAAACAATTTTTTTTCTGTAAAACATATGATTTTTTTTTAGTGGTTGATGTATCTAAATCATTATTTGAAAGAGTGTGGTTCGTAGTTATGAAAATGTATTCATTAAGGATAATAGTCTTTAATATACTAATTTCGCATACATATAAAATAGATATAATTTTTACTTTAGTACTTACGTATTATACTCGAGCAATTCTTATACATTTTTAAATTAACATAATAATATACAAAGTATTAATTAAAATATTCATTAGGTACTTGTTATAATTTTCGAACTATCGTAGTCTCATGATGGTTATCAAATCTATTATTATGAACCCATATAGAAACTATTAGAAACGGTTGATAATCATAATTTACATTTGCTCATCTAGTTATCTCTACGGTGGTTGTTAGCAATGCCAATAGTAGCTATATAATATTCAATGTAGGTACACAGATTTATAAAACAACATATGCCAATAGAGAAATGTTTACAAAACATTAATAGTGATAACAATTTTGTTAGCTGATAATAGTGTTACTAAATAACTGATTGTTAAGTTGATGTTTACAAAATTTGGGTGTTATTTTCAAAAAAGTACCAACTGAGCGATTGTAAACTTGGCCTGTGTTTTTTTAAGGTAAAAATGATTGACTTATTAAGTCGGCACGAATAAAAATAAACGTTTATTTTTCTTATAATATTTTTGAGAAACATTTAGAATTACCCAGAGGACACTACGATAAGGCGATTCTCATTATCCTCCAAAAATTATTTTCATTTTCATGTTCATATATTATTATTCATGGTTTAAAGTTCGTTATACAAATATACAATTTTGTGAAAATGTAGATACAATATTTCGATGTTGGATTTAATTTGACTATTCAGTGCAAAAAATATAAGTCAAATATATTTATGTAAAATTGTAGTCTAATAATGTAATGTTATAATATAAATCTATTTTTTAAGTAAAAATCCACCATGTATTCGACGTATTCACTCACCAATATTTCCTTATTTTTTTTATATTTTGTAAGTGTCAAAATTATTGGGCCAAACTTACAACACACCTATTTTATTATTTAAACCTTCCTGATCGAGTTAACAACAAAAAAGATAACCACAGGCCCAGTTAACATTTGCCCTACATGAAGTTATGGGGGCTTACTGTTCAGTACATATCATTATTTCATTATATCCTATTTTTGTTTATAGATTTTATTATGAAGTGTTGTTTTGTTTTATTGTTATTAGAAAATGTCGCTAGCTTAAAACTTATATAGCACATCATCAGATTATAATCATCGATCTTACGGATTCGACATCATATAAAACATTATTGCATTTTTAGAACGTTAACATTGATCACTTTTAAGGGCGTAACTGGAAATTAATTTCAAAAATGGTTTCAAGTTAAAATATTGTGTTCTAATTGTATTATAATATTATATTAAATAGGTTATTTTAAAACCATAAAATATAATAAAAGAAAATTTTGAGTGGGGGTTGACCCCCCCCTTCCGCCATGGGTACGGTCTTGATCGTTTTATTATTTTTCATAATAAATTCACGAGTTAATGATATACTTAGCGGTATTATAATAAATTTAACCAATATTTTTATTTAAGTCCTGCCTGGATATTGTTTATTAAGCAATGTGCCAGTTTAAATTTTAAATTATACACTTACTTGAAACATTAAATGAAAACTGTAGAATTAGTTGAATTATTAAAAATAAATTATTTTATTCGAGTGCAATGCATTTTGGTATATACAATTAAAATTATGTCCAATTAGGTATGTCTTAAAAATATAATTAACGGTAACTATATGTATATGATATATTTTTTAATATATTAAATTAGATAATATTGTTCTTATTTATTTTTATCTAACACAATTTTTTTAGTAATAAATGTAGGTCAAAATATTTATGAAATATTTTATGTCTTAACCATTATTTTAATTGTTGCCTAAGGGGTAAAATGAATAGGTATCATCGATTTGCCACGGAAACGTGTATTATTTTCTTATTTATTAAATCTAATAAGAAGATATTGTTTTTATTATATCCTTGCGTCGTGTTCGTGATGCACGGCGCCTAGATACATCTATGGTTACATAGTTCATAGTTTGCAGATTGCCTTAGTTTTCTATAATCTTACGACACAATATGCCCCTACCCAAGTACTACAATAGCGAGAAAAAAATAATATCGGAATAAAACAAATATCGATTATATATGTTCATGTGACTTACGCAAGATTGATCAATTGAATGTTTAGGTTTATGTGAAAAATTATCAGATGAAAGTAAGTACTAACATTATATAAAAATATGACGAAGACTTATACAGAGAACATTTTATCATCCAAAATTGTATAATGATACATTATCTAGAATAATTAAAGAGTGTAAAAAATCATTTAAACAATGACCTATGTATTCAAATCACAAAATCGAATGTACCGACCTACAACCTATAAAGATTCGCATACAGATGGACAATTTTATAATTTTCTTAGTGATATTTTATGCATTCTTACATTATTTTTATTTGTGAGAATGGATTTCGAATATTTTTAAAGTATAAAATTGTATTATGTAGTAGATTTGAGCTAACCGTTCACTCTTTTACAAAAATATTTTTTTTTTCAGAACAAGCAAATAAAAATAAATTAATGTTGTTTTTCATGTTTATTTTATTTTATTATATTGTAATCATGGTCATTTTTATACTCAATTAATAACGCAACACAACCATAAAATTCTATAAGAAAGTTATATCGATCAAAATAATTCAAACGAGTTTATGAACATATTTTTTTATTAAGTTTGAATATTTTCAAATATTGTTTTATGTAAGAATCAATTTTGTCTATTGTATGTTAATCATACTGTTAATATATTGGCACGTTTATTATTAAAAATATTAACAGATACAATTATCTTATTTCATATAGTTTTATTTTATATTTACATTTAGTTCGTCATCATTATATTTTAATACCTTCGTAAATTCTCTCCAACCATGACAATAATTTTAAATTAATGTAATGTATATGCTACAGAAAGTAACTGGAACAAAATAAATTAATATGTCATACTTTCCATCAAATTTAGGCAATATATACAACTGGATTACTATTATATACATATATGTATATAAATATAACATATTTGTATTAAAGCTTACCTTCCAACTATAGTAAAAATAATTAGCAACTTATAAATTAGGTTCTAATCAGTAACTCATATTTAAAATAGTATCCCTGAATATTATTTTATCTACGTTAAAATATAAATACAGTAATTAAAATATAGTTAATAGTAGTTATGGTCTTAAAATCTAACCTTTTAAATAACAATTTTTATTATAATTTCAAACATATGATGGATTTCAGATACGAGTTTTAGATTTGTTTATTTGAAACTATAAAAGCATTAGTATTAATCAATCATACCAATATTGTATAATTTTCAATGAAATTTTCAAAGTCCGTGAATACTTGAGAATGTAAAATATATATATTTATACAATAATTTATAAGCCTTGCATATTATTTCTGTGTATAAATTCGAAGTGTTATAAATTTTGACATGCAGTTTAGTCAATACTTTCTCCGTACATAACGGCCATTCATTCTTTCTGATGTAAAACACATTCTTCAGAACTGTTGACTGTCAAGAACATTATTTATCATAACAATATTCTCAACAAAACCCGCGTTTTCCCACACAAAGCCATTTGTCGTCTATTTTTTGTTTGTTTTTTATAATCGTTATTTTGAGTGTGTTTTCTTTGTAATTGTAAACCTACTCTTTTAAACATTAATATATAACTCAAATACTAAATAGTTGAGTTAAGCCCTGTCAGTGACAAAGCAGAATCGTAAATCAGCTGGTCAAAATAGAACGTATCAACACCTGTTTCTCTAATAATTATTGGTGGATAAATAATATTTGGATATAAAAAAAAAATTGTAGTTATTTTACCGTCTCATTAATTAGATGAAAATATGGACTTTTATCCGTGATTTTTATCCTTCTCTGATCAAAGCAACTTGAAAGCAGATGTTTCATAGAGTTATCAAATCCCGCGTACTATATAGAGATTTTGTTTATCTTTGTGGCTGCTGTATACAGCTGTATAACATTATTATATATTAATTTTTTCCACAGTCATCGTGATTTGTCAGCATTCATGTTGAGAATCATTCAACCGTTTCAGGCATCTCGTTGTTAACCTATATTTTAATACATTATCATTCATTTACACCATCTAGAGTCCATCACATTCTCGTCCATATTATTTGTTTACCGATTTACCAGGCCTTATTACTAGCGGCCCCGATTCTTTCTTCGTGTATACGTTAACTGTTTATGATAAAATAACGACTATATAATACGTGGATATTCGGTGACAATAATTCACGTGAATGCCATTTTTTTTTCAACATAATAGACAACCATACAGGTTTGAAACTAATAAAATAATGAACCGTAGAAATCAATTCTATAGAATATTCGTTTATGTCTAAACGCCATCCTCTAGAGATAGCTCCTTCGGCTTGCGGGAAGTCTTTATAACATATGAAAATAACGTTATTGTACTTTGTGTATTTCTTGTAATGTATTACGTTTAGTCAATTTTAAGATTTACGTGTTTTTCAGTTATGAAATCTGACAATGTTGAATCGTTATAATATGCCAAGTTAAAACCCGGCAAATAATGTCATCGACCGAGGACGAAATATGGTTGTTTATCAGAATGGTTGGAAAATATATTGGTTGTCAGTAGTAATATTAGTTCAATTTTCTGCAGCTAATAAGCCCCCACAATTTGTTACCGACTGGCAAACCGAAATTATTGTTCGACTGAAAGAGGGTCCCGAGACTCCTATTGGTGAGTAAATTTTACCACGAACTTATGAATAAGTAAAAAAAAATAACATATCTATAACTGTTACCTTTATTTTCAGGAAGTCTCATTTATCGGGTTCGTGGTATTGATCCCGATGCCGATAAATTAATATTTGGTGTACGAGAACCAGGTGATAAAGTTATTAGAGTTGAAAATTTTGGCAGAAGTGAAGCTAACATTTATTTGAAAATTGAATTAGATCGTGAAGTAATTTATATTTGTATATAAAAATTTAAAATATTTATTTAGTTCAATTAAATTCATATTACGAGTTTATTTTATAGACCAAAGATGAATATTCACTAGTGTTGACATTGACTGATGGTCACTTGGGAGATGGAAATTTTATTACTCAGAGTTTTTTATTAATTGTGGATGACATAAATGACAATGCGCCTATATTCAAGCCATATCAAAATACAATATTTGTACCAGAGGACAGTCCACCCACGGTGATTGCAACGGTTGAGGCCACCGATGCAGATGAAGGCCCATATGGACAGGTAACATAGCAACAAATTAGGGTTTCACGGTCTGTTGATCATCACCCTCGTTCAAGTTCGTTTACACTATATAGTGTATGTATAGTTAATATATATATTATAGTACCTATATACTATTTAAATTATATATATTGTTCATTAGACCATATTTTTACAATATGGTAAACAATGTATGACTCAATGAAATTTTCTATTTGGGGTGCCCAATTAAAATTTATAGTCCGTAATATAAACTATTCCTACGCCATACATCAATACTTAAAACTGTTTTTAAAATAGTATAATTAAATATATATTTATTACCCACGTAGGTGGTTTACCATTTACAAGACTCGGATTCAATAGAAAGTAGATTATTTTCTATATCTACAATTAATGGCCAAGGCGTAATACGCCTTGTGGGAAGTTTGGATTATGAAAAAACTTCACTGCATCAATTGAAAATATTGGCTGTTGATCGTGCAACCATTGAGAAGGTTCGTGTATTTATGACAACCAAAACTTTAATAATAAAATTTAAAACTATTAATCATTATTTTATTAATACGATTTTTTACTTAATTTAACTAATGAATCAATATTTCTAATGTAATAGAGAAAAACAGGTACAGCTGCCATATTTGTGAAAGTACAAGATGTCGAAGATCAACCTCCTGAGTTTATTGTTGTAACACCAGTGGCAAGAGTAAGCGAAGATGCACCACCAGGGACATCAATAATTCAAGGTTTTTTTTATATCATTTATATATATGTATAATATTTTAAATTATTTGGTTTATAAACAATGTTTATGTATTTATTTAAATGAATGATTTGATAATTAGTGAAAGCAATTGATGGAGATCGTGGTATAGATAACCGCATTGTATACTCAATCACACGTGGGGGCAATGGAATGTTACAAGTTGAACCAAATTCTGGTATTGTCTACACAACAAATATTTTGGATCGGGAGGATCCGCTTATTATTAAAACTGGTGCCATTATTATTGAGATTATGGTAGGTAAAATAGTGAGATAACTATGTATTTATTAGGTATTTAAATTTTATTTTATTTTCTATGATATATTTTAGGCCACTGAAGAATCGAAAAATGTGTTTCCTAATCCTTCAACAAAAACTGAAGTAACCGTAATCGTTACGGATGTAAATGATGAAACACCGACATTTCGTAGTCCTCAATACATTGCTGAAGTTAACGAAAATTCCCAACAAAATACTCCTGTGAACTTTATTGGAGACTCAATACCCCAAGTTTATGATTACGATCAAGGTAAAAATGGAACTTTTCGTTTACGAATTCAACAAGGACGAATTGGATACTTTGATATTACACCTTCCGAAGGTATAAATGAAGCATCATTTCTGATTCGTGTGAATAGGACAGCTGATTTAGACTATGAACTAGTTAAAGGTATAATGATTTGATTATAAATAAGATATAGGTTTTAAACCTTCAAATATGCCTAGATTGACCATAATATAATATACTTGAATGATAATTTTTATTGAAACTATTTTTTTTAGTTATTAACTTTACAATCGTTGCCATTGAAACAATAGCTAAAAATCCAAAATATAGTGTTGTTCCCGTTTCTGTTTACATTCGAGATGTTAACGACAACTACCCGGAGTTTTCACGTCCTACTTATGAAGTTTTTGTTTCTGAAAATTCTGTATCTGGTAAAATTATTGGGAAAGTTGAAGCCACTGATAAAGATTCTGGTGTCTTTGGAACAAACGGTATACGATATACAAGTATAAGAGGAAGTTGCGCTGATTTGTAAGTAATAATTACTAACTATGCCCTTAATTAGATTAAATAATGTAAAATAAATTTATTTATTATAGTCTTAAGTTAAATGCAGAATCTGGAGAAATTGTAATAAAATCGGACAAACCTGTATTTGATCGAGAACAAATATCCAAACATTTTTTAACAATCGAAGCACGAGATGATTTAGGTTTAGGAAATAGGAATTCTGTTCAGTTAATTATTAACGTGGAAGATGTTAATGATAACTCACCACGATTTCTTTCATCAAAGTATGAAACACGACTTAAAGAAAATCATCTGCTCTTTGAATCACCAGTCACTGTGGAAGCCAGAGATCTAGATTTAAATGGTATGTTTGTGTAATACAAATCTATAACTGTGTTATTATTATTGTTTTTAAATGTTTAGGCACAAAAAATTCAGAAATATCATATCGTATATTGCATTCCGACTATCCAGTTGAATGTTTTTCAATTGACTCCATTACGGGTGTTTTAAAACCGATAAGGCCAGTAGACTTTGAAAAGCTACAAAATCGGAAAAGTACTAACAGCATTAATGGAAATCTGAGACCAATAAATTTGGTGATCCAAGCGCAAGATCACGGGTTGCCATCACTATCCGATGAAACTCATGTAATTATATACGTAGAAGATGTTAACGACTTTGGACCAAAATTCGAAAGCAACAGTTATGAAACAACTATTTCTGAAGATTTAGTGGGTGGTAGCACTGTTTTAGAGGTAAGATAACATTAAAAAAGTATCATATTCGTTAATTATGCATATGTATTCCATTATTCTAAGATATTTTTAATTAGTGTGTTTTATTATTATTTATATTCGACATCAAATTGTATAGGTAAATGCTTGGGATGAAGATGGATCTGCTCCTAACAATATTGTAGTGTATAGACTTAGTAGTGGAGCAGAAGATAAATTTGTGATCGATGCATATTCAGGAGTGATAAAAGTCGCACATGGGGCATCTTTGGACCCAGATAAAACTCAACCAAAGACATATGCATACTACTTAGAAGTTGTGGCAATAGATGGAGGGATTGGTGATCAGCAACTCAGTTGTATTGTAAATGTGACGATTAAAATTCAAGATGTAAATAATAAACCTCCATTTTTCAAAGAAATGGAACCGATTCACGTGAATGAAAACGAATTGGTTGGTAACTGATTATATTAAACTACCATAAATTATTCTAAAATTATACTTCATTATTTTTATATTAATTAGGTTGGTAGCATAATTACGAAAATTGAAGCAGAAGATCCGGATGCAAAACCGGTGTTGAGATATAAAATTGATGTGAACGCTTCAGAAGCTAGAAACGAAGATGGAGTGATCATTAGACCCACAGATTATGATTGGCCATCGGCATTTGCTTTAAATCCTGTAGATGGTTATCTAAGAGTAGGTAAATTACTGGACAGAGAAAAAGTTGAAACTATCCGGTTGGCACTCGTAGTCGAAGACATTGCTGCAGTTAATGGCAAACAAATAGTTCAAAGTAAGTAAAACGCAACATCTATTCGTAACTGATTTTTAATTAACTCGATTAAATATATAATTTATATTTTTAATTATAATAGCTATTTTAATTGTCCATGTCGATGACGAAAATGATAATGACCCAGTGTTCCGTCAAAAGTTCTATAAAAGAACTGTGATGGAAAACAGTCAACCTGGTGTACCTATCATTACCGTGATGGCAGATGATGCTGATAAAAACAGAACAATCCATTATTCGATAGAAGGTTTATTAAATTAATTTTTTTTTTTTTAATAAAACAGTACATTTTAACACCAATTGTTGTTTTAGATTCGTCAATGGATGCTACAGATTTAATTAGATTAGATCCCGAGTCTGGGGAAATTGTCGTGGCTGGTCGTATCGACCACGAGCAAGTACATTGGATAAATGTTAGTGTCCGAGCATTAGATAGCGGAGTTCCAGCTCGGTCTTCGTTTGCAGACGTTATTTTACGCGTAATTGACGAAAACGACAATAACCCATATTTTATTGAAGATACACCCACCAACATAACAATTCCAGAAAACACACCAATCGGTATGTATGATTATTCTTTTTTTACTATAACTAAAACTTATTATGACGTTTACATTGTTATAGGGTCATCAATAGCTATAATTACAGCAATGGACGCAGATTCTGGTGACTTTGGTAAAATTACATACTTATTGGATCGTCTATCATCGCAGGTAAGTCGAAATTACTGAAATTTTTAATGATGGTTAATATTCAAACACATTAACAATAATTATTTTTAGGGGAAATTCACAATTGATACAAATAACGGAGTATTGAAAGTAGCTGATACGTTGGATAGAGAACAGACGAGTACCTATAATTTAATTGTTGAAGCATGGGATAATTATCAGTTCGGATACATTTCCGGCGAAAGTCGGAACGCCTTCAAACAAATTATGTGAGTACTAATTTTGCGTCACACTGCATATTTTATACAAACAATCGTTTAAATTACATTTATTTAAACAGGGTGATGGTATCCGATATAAACGACAACGCTCCGCTGTTTGACCATTTACCTTCCGAATGTGTCATTGTCACAGAGTTTCATACTGTTGGCGATATGATTTTATTAATAAAAGCTACAGACGCAGACGATCCAGCCACAGTTAATGGCCGAATAATGTTTTCTATCGAGGATGGGAATGAAAGAGGTCGGTATAAATTATTATTTTTAGCAAAGAGTATTACGTAATAAGTATTAATAACTAACAAACATACAATCATCATATGTTTATATTTTGAGAAATTATGAAATTTGATTAATATACTTATTTTTTTTTAGAGTTATTTGGTTTACATAACGTTGATTTTTGGTCGGGTCGTTTGTATACAACTTCGTCGTTGAAAAACCTCTACGGAAATTACAGTCTTCTCATTCGTGCACAGGATGGTGGCGAACCTCAAAAGTCAAGTTTAACTACTGTAAACATTTGTGTCACAGACGTCAATGATAATGCTCCTCGTTTCGTATCCCCTCCATACAATGTAACCGTTAGGTTGCTTCAAGTAAGAATTTAGAGTATAATCTTATTTATAAAGTAAATTAATAGTTTAAAAAATACGTAATTTTAAACGTAGAATATGACAATTGGAAGCCCAGTAATTACAGTGAAAGCTATTGATGATGATGTCGGCCAAAATGCAGAAGTAAGGTATCGTTTCAAACAAGATTTAATGGGTGATTGGAAGACATTTTTGGTAGATGAGATTACTGGATTAATCACATTAAAAAAATCATTGAACAAAGAAATCCAAAAAATCTATCAGGTACTTGCCGTTTATATCTTACCATGTTTAATACTCTGCTTCAATTATTCATTAAATATTCATAGATTCGAATAGAAGCTTATGATCTTGGTATACCAACACCTCTATCGTCTGATTTAGAACTCACAATTCATGTGCGCAGTACTAATGATTTCCAACCTAGATTCTTAATTAACGAGATCACCGTTAATTTTACTGGTAGTTTTATTTTTCATGAAAAAATTAATAATTACGTAAAAAAGAAAAAAAATCTAATGAATATGTTTATTAAAATTGTAGAACACCGCGAACCAGGATCTGAATATTGGCAGCTTATTGATACAGTTGATCGAGAGGAGTTAAATGATTTAGAAAAAACACCACCTCCAGTTTGTTACTATGTAATTTCTGGAAACGATGATAACCGATTTATTGTTGAACCACTTAACCATAGAATTTCTGTAAGAAAATATATAAAAAAATATATGTGTGGAATAATTTAAATTATTTATCATAATATGATCTACAGGTTGCTTATGAACTCGATCGTGAAGTTAAAGAAACTTATGAATTGCTTGTGAAAGCCAGTGAAGATTGTTTGCATTCTCCACCGCCGAGTCACGGTATTATTCAAGATGATGATAGTTTACTTAAAGTTTTAGTTTTTGTTAATGATATAAATGACCATGCACCGGGATTTGTGAAAAGAGTATTTACTGGTGGCGTAACTACAGAAGCAAATTTTGGTGCAGAGTTTATGCAAATAAAAGTAAGAATAATAATACAATATATTTGCCTATAAAAAATAATTATGATTATTTTAACTTGATATCTTATATTTACAATATTCATTTTTAGGCAATCGATGCGGATAAAGGAAACAATGCTGAATTATCATATTACATAGTTCCCGATTCTTTGGAAGTATCACTAGCAGAAGGATTGGATAGTATACAATATCCCCCATTTTTGGTAGACATCGCTACGGGAGTGATATATTTAAATTTTGATCCTCAAAAGGGAATGAAAGGTTACTTTGATTTCCAAGTAGTTGTTAATGATACCGGTGGTTTATACGATACGGCACGAGTACTTATTTATTTATTGCGTGAAGACCAAAGAGTCAGATTTGTTGTACGACAGAATCCATCACAGCTACGGGAGAAAGTTGAAATATTTAGAGAGTAGGTTTAAAGTTTTTATTTGCTACACATTATTGAAAATAAACCAATAATTATTGTATTGTTTAATTATAGAATTTTAGGAAACGTCACTGGGGCTATAGTAAACGTTGACGAGTACAAAGTTCACGAAACCCACGACGGTAGAGTAGATAAAACAAGATCAGACATGTACCTACATTTTGTCGATCATAACGATAATTCCATCATGGAAGTTCCACATGTATTGCGGATTATAGATGAAAACATCGAACATCTAGATTCTTTATTTAAAGTAATTTATTTTTAATAAATGTATCTGATTATAAGATTATATTATTATAATATTAAATAACGTTTTGTCATTAGGAGTTCAACGTACTCGATACACAAGCAGCTGAGCCGGAACCATTGCGTCGAGCTTCAATGAAAGACGACAATGTGATTTGGATGTGGTTGGTTGGCACCACTTTTTTCTTGGGGTTACTATTAATAGTTGTTGTATCTATATGCTTGTCGCAACGTTCAAACTATCGTAGACAACTCAAAGCAGCCACTATAAATGCATTTGGTAAACTTTTAATTTTAATATAGTATTAGAAATAAAATATTAAAATCCATTATTATAACTTATCATTTTGTCTATGTTATATAGATCCTAGAACACCCGATCATATTAATTCAGCTGTAATCGGTGGACGCGTACCGAATACGAACATGCACAGTGTGGCAGGATCAAATCCTATGTGGATGCAAGCGTATGAAAACGAATGGTATAAAGACAGAGAAACTCTAAGGTAAAATGACAACTCTTCTGTTTACTATTCAAGTATATTGTGATTGACCAAACTGCTGAGTGTAATATCGTTGTATCAACTTACATGTTATACCTACAATACGTTTATATTTTAGTCCTGAAAATAATATCAAGGGTATTTGTAGATATTAATTAAACAATCGAATAGATGGTTTATGTAATTTTGTCTGGTCTTAGAGCGTGACAAAATATTTGATTAAACTGATAAATTAAGTTTTTTTTTTAATTAGCCTTTATAGTAAAAAAAAATGTGCACATATGTTTAAATCAGAAAATATTGGAAGTATTTATTTAACTTATTTTGTTTTACAGTCAAACATCGGAACGTGACTCTTTGGACGATAATACCACTACCAGTACGACGTCACCTCAGCCAATAGAGCGGTCAACAGCTACATTATTTATCAAAAGGTTGGTACAATAGACGAAAAAACACATTTTTATTATACTTAAATAGATTTTGAATTGATTTTCGGTTGCAGTAATGAGTGTAACATACACACAGATAGTACTGACGACTGCTACGAACGGACAAGAATTGTGGTGAAGAATCTTGAAACTACAGAGTTATGACATTAAAATATGATGAGGTAACTGCGGTTAGGGACCAGCCAAGTTCCCCACGCTCAATACACGGTGACTTAGCCGGAAAATATACCAACAACGATTAGCGATATTTATATTATTTTTATTTTTACATCATATACCTATAATATATAAAATATATATTTAATGTTTTAAGGCTGACTCCTTTATATTAAATTATATAGAATGGGAAAACTGAAATATTGTTGAAAGATAACACTATATACAAGCTTAAGATAATGTAGGATCGACAAAATTGTTTATTCTCTTAAGATAACTTGTGGTTTAAATTCAATTCTATGATACTGTTTGTTAGTCATTAGATAATTTGATTCCAGACAAATCACACTATAGTACCAATTTTTTAATTACCAATTATCTTTTTTCATTGTTTTTATTATTAAGGGGATTGTAAATGATCAGTTATATGATCAGATCAAAATACACCAATTTCTCCAACTGATATGAATTGTTCATTATGGCTAATTGAGATCAATCAAGGCCACTTTATCAAACTTTGTTCCCCAACAATTTCATAAATTTTAAATGTTATTAGTTGGAAACTTAAATCAAAAATCTAAAAATGTGGCCTGATTGATTTAATGGAACTAAACTCTAAAGTAAACTTATTAAAATATTCAAATCAGTTTTCAGAAATATTATCACACCATTAGGTTCATTGGTAGGAATGGTAGGATTGACAAATAGTGCATACAGATGAGTAATATATATATTATTCATGTGCAAGATGTCGTTGTGATAATTTGTACATGTACATTCGGGAGCGCTCCACTATTTCTTTTATACTACAACAGTCACACACACTAATGATCTCTTATTACACACATATTTGCAAGACCTACTTACATGCATTTAGAAAAATTATTATATTAAACTCCTTAAAAATTGTCTGTTTGCAATCTGCAAACGGTTCATTTTTAAGGAGTTCAATATAGGCAATACAAAATGTATTTAGTTACTCTATATTGTTCTTTTTAATTTAATTTACTTCATTTTATCTTACTAGCTTGATTTAATCAATAAAACTACGACGTTTTATAATAAAATAAAACAAATTTTTTCATCAAACATTACTAATGGTGCAACAAGTAATTTTTAACTATTAAGTCGTAACTGGTTTCTATTCACTCGTACTCGTGATTTTACTAGTTCTTATAACTATCCTTTTTTATTTACATGCAACGCAAATGACAAGTGTCAAGTGCTAATGATAAATATTCCGCATTATATATTCATAAGTTCCACAGGTTAAGTTAGGTTAGGTTCCAATGTGTGTTCCAATCTAACTTCCATATTCATCGTCTCCCGAGAAAATGTTTTTTCACTGAATACATGAATATGAATGGTATTTATTTTCATCTAACATACAGTTGGGTTTATCGAATAAGACTTCTGAAATAACTACTATGGTATTGGTATAAAATAATGTTCATTTGCAATTCCCTTAAATTACGTTAATTGAATGCTGTAAATTAATTTTAACTTACGAATAATTTTACATCTTTATGAAACTCACTATACTGTTGATTTGGTAAACACTTAACAGTAGGTAATCCCAAATGTAATTGATATAAATTAATTGATAATATTATAGAAAATAGAAATGTCCATGTTTAAATTTAATAGTTAATAATTTTTACTATGACAAACTATTTGAAGCCATAAGCACAATAGTATCCTAATCATTCTTAAGCACGTTTGTCATAAATCGTATACTATTACTATAGTTACTAGTATCTAGAATAATATTATATTGTATTTATTGAATATATCCATATTATTATCACTATTATATGGTTAGTACTACTAGGCCATATTCACGAGAGAAAATTGTATTAAAGTATTAGGGGAGAGGGGGAGTTAATAACAACATAAAATATATCCATACGGTTAAAAAAATTTCTCGTTTTCTCGTTTGTTCGGGTAAACATCATTAAAATTTATCATACTAAATATAATATTAAGAATTTCTTCAGCTTTTTGGTAGATATGTAAGTATTTATTCAAAATCTCGAAAATTTGAAAATTATTTTGTACTTGAAAATAATGAAAATTTATAAAATAATCAATTAAAATTCTTAAGGAATTTATAGTTACTTATCAATGGTGACTTTATACATGTGGATAACCAACAATTTAAACATTCCGGTGAGATTTCTTACATGGTTTAATTTATGTTTGAGTGAACCATAGGTTGGATTAGGTATTGGCTATTCATAAAAACATTACATTCGCAGAAAATGAAAGGAATGGTTTTGGGTCCCCGATTTCCGTCAATAGATATGTTTCTTTGTCAAAATAGTAGCAGGTGTCCCATAAATTAGTGGGAATCCATCAAATCTGCTGAGTAACGTCTGGTGCCTTTATACTGTGCATTTACAAAACACCTATCTATTTTATATATTTAATATCTATTTATTTGTTATAAACCTTAATTATTTTAATTATATGTTGTAATGACTTAGCGTTTATACTGTATGTCTGTATAATATAGTATAAGTATACATATTTTAGTATTTACAATTTTTTTTATTTAATATTACCTATGGTTATTAAAATTATTTATTATTTTTATTTTTTACTATTGTGCCTAGTACTTATATAATAAAATCATATTAATGCGCGTTTTATCGCATGTGTGTATATATTTTATAAATCAAAATTAAAAAGCCCTACAATATTATTATATGTTATATTTCGTTTTCAACCATGATATCTGTTTTTATTTTATATGATTAAAAAAATATTATAAACCGACTGTTATGGATGATCGACTAATCGACCATGTGTGTATGGTGGACGATTTAGCTTTATTTATCGTATTAACATAATGGAGACGAAGTGGCCGAGCGGGTTACGGCGTCCGGTTCTGATGCGTACCGTCGCCGGTTTGAATCCCGGCCACGGGCGTCATCTCTTTCTAGGCAAGCAACTGTTTAGGAGGCGAGGTAACCACCCCCGAACGAGCATGACAGAAACCTACGGGCGCCTAACTAAAAATTCTGCCAAATAGACATCAGGACTAGGCTTTCGGACTTACTGCCGGACATAGCACCATACGAAAAAATAAATAAATATTAACATAATATTAAACTTATTATTAATTTGTATTGTATACAACCGAAACGCAACCATTCAAATCGTCTACCTTTACATGTATAATAGAATACTAGTCAATAGATACTGCAGTGGACCGTGATAATTATACGAGGGCATTGAGCTCTGGCATGAGGTCACATGTTTATCATGTAATTGTATCTGTACTGTATGAGTGAGAGGTGAATTACAATTATTTCATTTGTAAAGAATATATTATTAAAATTTGTGTTTAATGCTCATTTTGGGTATCCGGTGATAATATCATTAAAACATTTACAACCTCGTATATAATAAAAAAAATTTATAACATGTCCTGACTGACTGATTTATCATCGTCTAACCGGAAAGTTTTTTTGAAACTTAGCATTTTAGACGTCTATTTTATAGTTTATCGAAACCACTTAAATGACTATTAAAAATATGTGTTGTTTTCATTTAAATGAGTGTAAGGCAAAGAGTAAATCTACTGACATTATTTAATTTTTTTCTAACATGTTTATTGACTTTTAGGTTTTGGTTCCTGTACTTCTATATCAATTTATATTTGTGTACTTTCATAGACCATAAAAATTATTTATTAATTTACTTAAAATTTCAGAGGGATGCTACACTGTTACAGATCTCCCCTGGCAACACCACTGATTTTAATATATTTGTGTATTTTGTTCATAAATGAATAGTTAATAATTAGGATTTTTACTGGATCCGTTGCAATGTTGCTCTTGAGTATTGACGAACAAAATAATGTACAAATAGTAGGTATAAAATATGTATAATTAAAAAAAAATACAAATTATAGGGTAACGAAAAATAACTAAATTAACGTTAAACGATACGATATTAATATAATAATAAATATTATTCACGTCGTAACACGATATAAAGTAACAACAACAACATTAAGAACACGTCATAGCTCATAAGCATGGTGATCTGTAAGTTCCTATAGTTTTGAGTTCCGAAGTTGTGACTTGAGTGACATATAAAACGGATGTGTAACAGACAACAGTAACAGATAGTAACAGTAACAACTAATAATAAACAATACGATTCTGAAATGAGTGAAACGCAACTAGGCGTCTACACAAGTCGCAAGTACTCAATACTGATATTAAATTGTTATTATTATTATTATTATTATTATTACTATAAAATATCTTATTAACCGAATAAGAATAAGCAAAAATACCGATAATGATGAATATAATAATATACATAATATGTATTAGTATTTAATTATATAATATTATAAAATTAATATATAATAATAATACTTAAAATACACTCTTTTATATTTGTATATACTATATATGACTAGTCTATATACATATAATGAATACCAAGCGCTGTCATTATATTGTACCGTGATAATATGATGTATTATGTATACGTGACTTACTGACATCTAAAAGAAGTCGGATGATCAGTAATAATTAAAAATAGTTTTATAAATACAATTTAATATTTGTATTATTATTTATTTTAAAATACCCAAGTACAATATATAATAACATTTGTGTTAGTAACAATAACAACGGTTTCCCTACAGCGTCCAGACGCAGCGGCTAGCGTCAACTACTAGTTTGGACATAGGTAAGCGTCTAGACGCGGCGTCATCACGCCGTGCTGTTCCACTCTTTGACGCTGCAGGGAAACCGTACCTTTGAAGCTTATGATTTTGAGATATTATAATTAATTAATTAGATGTTATGAAATTAACTTCGAATGAATTGACCATCTGGAAAAATTAAATTTTAAATAAATATAATTTGTAGGTACTTCTACGATCTTATGTGAAATCAAATTTAAGACTTCCCATAGTTAACATAATTATTATATCTCTTACACATAACGTCATAAATAATTATTTTAAACTTTATCATTAATAAACTATAAAAATTAAATTATGAGGTTACGATTAATAGTTACACTAGCGATTGACGCGGCTACGGCGGTTGTAGGTTGAACTCAAGTCCGCGGTGAGCAAAAAAACCACTCAAATGACTGTTAAAAATATGTGTAGTTTTAATTGAACTTGAGTAGTTTTATGATTGACATTTTTAAGACATTCGAAAGTTTTAAATCAGGTAATTTGTAATTATCGTATTTTCAACGCTATATCCTAATCACGCATTTATAGGTATGTTTTATCTATAAATTCCAATAATATTTTTTATAAATTCGATGTAATAATAAATACACCTTGAAGTTTTAAATTTTAATCAAAATTAATTATTATAATTATACCTTTAATTACGAATATCATAGTCCAAGGCCATAGCGTAACCTAGGAGGAGAGGACGTAGTACCCGCATGTGTTGTCTCCGTCTTACACGCGTAAAACAGCAAATTTTCGTTCACCAGTTTCAGTATTATACTGTTAGTTTTGATATTAGAATGAATTTATCTATTATAAAATTTAAAGGTAAGATTATTATCCAGGGTTCCACGTAGCTTTTTAATGATATTATTATTTTTAAGTAAGTTATGATCTTTTTGAAACTTAACATTTCAAAATGATCATAACTGTTAGATCCTTGCAGTTAACAATTGCTTGTGAAAGATCTTTTTCTGTCATGCGAAGAATGAAAAATTGCATTCTAACAAGCATGCAACAATATCGTTTTAAAAATCTAGCTTCAATATGTATTGAAAGAGAAATTACCAATAACATAAATACTGAAAACATTTTAAATAAGTATGCATTAACTAATAACAGAAAAATTAATTTATTATAACAATAGATGAGTATTATGATATTATAGGCAGGGGCGTCATTTCGGTTTTTTTTCGGGTGTGCGAAGTATCAAACAAGCCATTTTGAAATTTTACCAGGCCATATAAAAATAGATATACTACGTATATGTACATTATTCTGCTTCCAATTATTTCTATACATCATGGACCAAATCAATGCATTAACATAAATATTAAAAATCAATTTAAAAAATAAAATACAATAAAAAATTATAGCACAATATATGTTTATAACAAATGTAATTTAAAGTTGTAATCAAAATATTTAAAATACAATTTAATTTAAATCTTATTAATAGTCGTGCATTATTTCATCAGGGTGCAGGCCAATTGGAACTATTTTAAAAGCAAGGGGTGCAACCGCATACCCTGATCCCCCCCCCAAATGACGCCCCTGATTATATGCCATACTATATTAAACATTTTTTTGTGTATAATAATTTTGCTTATCATAAATAATGGGGGAGCTTTCATGTTGTACTATAGGTTTTAGCACTCCCAAACATTTTACCCTAGTTGCGCCCATGCATAATATAATATACTATCTAAGCTTTAGAGTCTAAGGGCTACACTAATAGACCAACAGGTATAGCAACTCTATCCCCCATAAGAACATTAAAAACCCATGTTATACCACTACAGTGGCGTGTTGACAATGTTTTTAAGGAGCGGCCGCTCCATCAATATTTTAGGAGTGGGTACTCTTTAATCTTTTGTTTATACGAAGATTAGGATTGTTATTTTGTAATCGTCAGACATCAATAGATTACATAATGTCATAACTTATATTATATAATAGTAATAGTATAATATATTGGTAATATATGTGGTCAATTTCAAGGTCCATTCTTGCACTACTAGACACCATGTCCGGCATGTCCCTTTTTTAGTTCATGAGCACACTACCAATTATGGCAGAAATAATCCTATTGATCGCACGATGCGGTTGGTCAATGAGAGCACCATTTATCATAACATATTATAATATTGAAAATTATTTATACTACTTGTATTATATTTATTTTATTTTACTTATAACATATTATTATTGAATTATTAACATGTTTAAACTTCTACATGTTATTTAAATTTTAAATTGTTGTATAGAGCTTCACCCGTTAATATATATAAATAAAAAAATATTAATACGTATAATACGAAGTATGTACTACGTAATACAATTAGTACTATAGTAGGTAGTTATTTTTCTCTATAAAAATAATTAACACGGACGTAGTGGTATTACCACAGAAGGGCTTAGCCGCTTAGGAAACATACTTATTATATCCCATTATATGTAAATTGTAGAAGTTACAATATACTTAAGAATACCTCAGCTCCTCCCAAAAAAAATTTCTAAATAAGCCCCTGTCCTGGGTTCTGGGTTATTCTGTGGTCGTGCAGTTAAAATACTCAAAATCTATAGCAATAGCAAAATGTGAAATTAATTAAATTCTGTTATCTCGTTATTTTGTTATCAAAATTGTTAGTTATCAATACGATTAAAGGCACATCTATGAACATTAGAAAATTCTCTAAGGTTCATGGGCACATCTTTACAGAAGCGTTGAAAGGCCAATCTTATGTTTTTATTTATCTCATTGCTATAAATTATCACAACTCATTATTATGAATTAGAAATTAGAATTCGTAAAATAAAAAAATTTTGGAAATGGGGTTTGTGGGTGCTTTTAAATTTTATAATCGATTCAAATTGTCGCCAATCATATTACTTACTTACTACTTTACCACGGATTTAAACAAAACTATTAAAAACTATTTTAATATGGGACTCAATTAAGAGAAAATTAAAAAGTTTATCTCTTGTTCGCCGAAAATGTGCTAAAATGTTATATAGTGTAAAGTGTAATGTAGTTAGTAATAAATTATTACATTAAAAAAAAAATCGAAGTACGCTGCAGTGAATCTAATTTTCAATGAACAATCTTTTTTTGTTCAATATAACTGACATACTTTTCTTTAAAATATGAAATCAACGAACAACAATTTTAATTTTATTATATTAATTATTAATAATAGGTCTATTGTACCTATATTTATAAATATAAAATATAATTATAAATATATATATATATATAGGTGTAAATCTATATAAAATAATATGGTTTAATATTATTATAGGTATAGCCGATATAGAAAAACTAAAAAGGATTACAAATTAAAAATAAATTATTTTAAATCTAATTTTCTTGACTTTTTTGCAAACTTATCAATTACATATTCATTTTTTCACCCATTGGTTAGTTCTTCCTATGTATAAAAACGAAAGATTAGTAAATCTACTCTGCATCATACTCAGGATTTAAGGTAGTTATTTTAGATAACTATCTTAAATCGTGACTATACATGATACATGGTGCGTAACTAAATCGTATTAATCTTAATGCGGCGCATTGTCGAAAATGATCTTTCATGTGTTGCTGATGAGTTTGGTATGGTTATTGCATCAAATGCATCTCGAATTAATTTGTAAAGGCCCAGTCATATTTTTAATATCATAATCTATGCTTTTAAACTTTTATATGAAGTTTCTAAAACATTGTAAAACATCAAAATCATTACTAAAAGAGCTTCTTTGTTGACCAAATTGTGTTGTGGAATATATCTACTTAACATTTAATAAGTAAAAACCAAATTGTAAAAAAAAATTATAAATTAAATATTAACAAGTCGATAAAGGCGATAGCTTATGATGTTTAGGTCCCAAATGCGTAATAATTTTATAAATAGATAACATATATATATATATATGTATATTTTTTTATATTGTATATATTGTACTAATATTACAAACTCAAATATCTAATATATATACATATATAGTATATATTTGTGCATTACCAATACAAACTTATTAAACTCGTTCTTATAAACGCAAAATTACACTTTAAAAAATATTTTTAGTTCAAAATAAGCTGGGGGTGTTAAGTACTCAGTTCTTAGTTCTCAGTTCTGGGTCATTCCCCAATTTACGATGTGCAATTCCTTCATTATTACTAATTATTCTATACTATATTTTTACTTTTTAGGCCTAGCTGGTTTTCGACTCGAGGTTTGTTTAATATCCTCTTCTAATTAAGTATTTAAACAGTAAAGCTTACATCGTAGTACCTACATGTATTTATATTTTATTATAGAATATCAGAGCATGTAACAGATGTGTCCCATTACAAAAAATCAAAAATTTAAAAGCGCCCACAAACCCCATTTCCAAAACTTTTCTATTATACGAATTCTAATTTTTAATTCATAATAATGAGTTGTGATAATGCAGAATAACGACTTGTGTCAACGCGTAATTTTGAGTTGCGTTATGTGATAATCACGAGTTTTAATTGATAATAATGAGTTGTGATAATCTATAATAATAAGATAAAAAAATATACAAGGTTGGCCCTTCAACGCTTCCGTACATCTTTAATCGTAGTTATCAATAAATTTTTCACCAGTTACCTTAGTTCGTGGTTACCACCTAACCAGTTATCTTTATTATCTATGTAGACGACAGGCATCAATTTTCAAGTTCAATTTTTAAATAATTTGAATTGTTTTAATGTATTTTGACCAACTTTCCGTTTGTAGTACTTAAGGTACAGATTTTAAAGATTTATCTATAGACAGTATAAAGTTACTTTTACATTTTGTATATATATTTAATCTTTGCTCAGTTTAATATGTCAGAATTATCGGTGAAGACCAATGATAATGTAACATGTTTTTTGGTATCTGATGAAAATCCAGAAATAAAATTTATACTACTGAACAGTGAACCTTTAATATTGGGTAGAACAAAACAGACTGGAATAGTCGATCAAAGAATGTCAAAAAATCAAAGTAAATTAAAAATAATTCTATAATACTACTTATACAGTTTAATATGAATTATGTTTATGTATGAAATCATTTATCATCTAAAAAAGAAAATGGGTTTATTCGTTTATAATCCCATGTATTGTTCCAGAAGTGATACAATTATAATGATGTGGATATACCAAACTATATAAGTGTCACTGTGATACCTCTTAAACAAACTGTAAAGTAGGCAAGATCCTCAAGAAAAATTGTTTCAATATAATTAAAATTAAATAATATTGGTTTCTAATACCCAAATAATTTTATTCACTACAAGTTTTTTGAAATTGATTTTAATAGTGATTGAAAAAATATCAATAGTACAAACTCAGAAAAAAACACACGGATATAAAAATCCATGGTTGTTCTATTATATAAGTTATTTTTGATTTACCAATATATTGTTTCAATTACATATAATGATTGTAGCATAATTTGTTACAACTTTAATTTGATATTATATCCATATAATCAAAAAAAAATTAACACATTTTTAACTTCAAAAGAAGCTACTGTAATACTCCAGCTGCCAAGCATACATTAATTGGTCAATATATGTGTTTAAATACCTACTGAAATATCCAATTTAAATTCAATGCATAAACCTTTCAATAAATAGTATTTTTATTACCTACCCGATTATTTATTATAATAATTATTATTTTAAATCCTGAGCTAAGCGATGAATATATTTATAATACTATATTAAAATTTCTAAAATCTTTTGGTAGGGTAGTTTTTTTGTTGTTGGGGAAGTCAGTGTATATTTTTTAGCAATTTGATTTTAGTGTCTATACCTATAATATTACAATAATTTAAGTTTATATTTTATTATAGGTACCTACTTTATAAATTGATATTTAATGTTTATTTTATTTACATAACTGGAAGAAAGAAGCTTATGTTCACAAATTTATTTAAAATATAATATTTAAAAAAAATTATTGTACTCACAGTTTTATTTTAAACTATACAAGTTTAAAATCTTATATCTCTAATTAAATTAAAATGTAGGTTAAGATAGTATATAAACTTAGTTCTTAATTAATATACTGACTTTACTTAAGTTTTTTAATTTTTTTAGTGAAATTTGTAGCTGACTATTCTACGGCTCGAGTATTGGTTGAACAATTAGGTAGCAACAAGTCAGCTGTTAATGATGAATCTATGATAAAGGGAGAAAAGAGACTATTGATCCACGGAGACAAAGTGGCATTGTTGTTTAAAAGCAATTATACATATCATTTAGATTTTGTAACACCTCCTACTTATGGCGTAGAATCCAAAAAAAGGACAACCAATTGTTTAGATAAAGAAATGTCACATAAAAAATCTCGCTCAGATTCTACACCTAAATGGGAATGTAAAGATAGTTCGTTAATGGTGTATAATAGTTCAAATATTGTTCATAAAGATAAAGTAAATATTCAATTAATTAATATTGTTAATTAAAATTCTTAATTTTAATGTTTGTATTTGATGTTCAAGATAGCAGCATTTGATTTGGATGGAACACTTATTGTAACCCGGTCTGGTAAAGTTTTCCCCGTTGATGAGAACGATTGGCAAATTCATAACCCTGAAGTTGTTACATCTATTAATAAATTGTCAAATGACGGTTACAAAATAGTAATATTTACTAATCAAGGAGGTATTTCAAAGCTTAAAGTAAATTTTGTAACATTTAAAATTAAAATTGAAAATATCTGCGAAGTACTCAAAGTACCCGTTCAAGTATTTATAGCCACAGAAAAAGATATAAACAGAAAACCTGCACCAGGAATGTGGAATATTTTGGTCTCTGATGTAAGGTTTTTTTTTATTATATAACTAAATAAATTACATTAATATATTTTTATTTTAGTACAATGGAGACGTATCAGTTAACATAGATAAAAGTTTTTTTTGTGGTGATGCAGCAGGCCGACCTGCTCGTTTTACATCTGATGGAAAACAAATTAAAAAAGACCATTCATGTTGTGACCGCTTATTTGCCATGAATATTGGACTCAAATTTTATACCCCTGAAGAATACTTTTTAAAAGAACCTACTGATGAATTGTATACATTACCAGAATTTAATCCAAATGACATTATGGCCAATATCCTCTTAACAGATTTAACATCCAAATTTTTGTTTTCTCCTAATCAAGAAGTAAGACCTCTTCAACATGGAATTTTTAATATTTTAATACAGTCTGTCTCACAGAAGAAAGATATTGTTGCGCTCATGTAAATGGCTATGAACTGGTGCTGGGCTGAATGTGGTATGTGTATTAGACTCAGAGTAGTGTAAGGATGCACATAAATACCCAGTTTTTGTTGAGACACATTACCTTTCTTTTATGAGACACTAAGACAGAGTATAATAATTAAATTAATTTTTAGATGATCATAATGGTTGGCTGTCCTGGTTCAGGGAAAAGTTATTTTGCATCAAATAATTTATTGTGTCATGATCATAATATGAAAATAATTAACAGAGATACACTGGGATCATGGCAAAAATGTGTTGCTGAAGCTAAAAAATACTTAAATTGTAATAATTGTAGTGTAGTGATTGACAATACAAATCCTGATATAGACTCAAGAAAACGCTTCATTGATGTAGCTAAAAGCTTAAAAATACCATGTCGAGTATTTTTAATGAATGTATCCAAAGATCATGGAAAACATAACAATAAAGTAAGCATAAATTAAAGTCACTTTTAACTTTTAAATAATTAAAATATTATGTAGAATCTGTACATTACTATACAGAAGTTTATTTTCTGTACAATTAGTTAGATACTATAAAAATAAGTTTAACAAATTGTGTATACAAATTCAGTGGCAGACTTAATGTAGAACGAGCAAATCTTTAGTGCGCATACTAAATTACTACTCAAATTACTATGCATATTTAAAAAGAGTGTTTCCTATATTATATTTTATTATTCATAAAACTGTTTTTGTTCATTGTTGTAAGATTCAAACTACTAACAAAACTCTTTTTGTATAAATTATTTAGTAATTACAGTAAAACTCCGATTATCCGGACTAATTAATGTCAAAGGTGGTCCGGATAAGCAAATACCCGGATGATTGACGTATGATATATCAAAAGTTATATAATTGTATGAATATATTGTATGTATGTATTTATTATTAATAAATATGTAATATAATTTAAAATTTGTAACCATAAACAAATAATTTTAATATATATTTAACTGAAACAAAATAAGCCTTAATTTAAAATATGTGACATAGTTTTAAACCAAAAAAAAGCTTTATTTTCTCGTCCGGATGATTGGCGTTCGGATAATCGGAGTTCTACTGTAAATATAAATATTAATATTTGCATATAAAAATAATCTGAAATTTTATAATTTTTTTTTAGTTTCGAGAATTTACTGATAAAAAACACCCATTAGTATCAGATGCCGCAATTAATTTTTACTTGTAAGTATAAATAAGAGTACTTTTAATTTATTGTACAATTAGATATAGCAGATATAAATTTAAAAAATATATTTATCAAATATTATTTTTTATCTAAAATAGTTGATTTATTTTGCATTTTTGTCATAGTCATAACTAGTCCTTTAAGTTAGGTGGTAGCCAAGAGGAAGGGGTCTAAAATACGTTAATAGCAATTTTTAATTAATTAGATTATTATTTATTGTTTGTATTAGTGTTAATTACTTACTCTTGATTCTTGAATTATTATTAATTTATATGAAACATTATATTTCTTTATATTGTGTGAGGGCAACATATTATGTTTATAGACACATACATTTATCCAAAAATTCTAGAGTGGCTGAAGCCCACCCAAGCCCTTCCCCTTAGTTTTGCCTATGATTGCTATACATTGTATAATTTGTAACTTTTAGTTGATTTATATCTGGTTTAAAGTAATAAACAATTTTTGATTTTTTAGGAGGATTACTTATTGATCCTAAAAAAGTAAAACCATGTTGGTTGCGATAAATTTTCAGTAAGAAATTTGGGTTGTTGTGTTAAAAAAATTGAGAACCATTGTTATACACAATGTTTATAACTCAATATAAAAATTGTAGAAGCCAGTCTGCTATATAATAATTTTCAAGTGTACTTTGTAAATCAATTAGTCGTTGTATTATATATTTCAAATTTGAATTGAATGATAAGCCATAGAAATATGCTCTGATATGAAATGGATAAACCAAATTATATCCGTCACAAATAAACTAAAAAAAATGATATACATAATGAAAGAATTATGTGAAATATTGCCTCTCAAAGATATCAGAACTATATACCTAACACTATTCGAGTCAATAGTATCGTATGGCATAATCGGATGGGGTGGTGCCTATTACAATGCCCTTCTACCGCTGCAGAAATGCCAAAACACTATACTCACTATACTCAGGGTCGCAAACAAAAAAAATTGTATATACCAAACCGAAAAACTATTCAAAGACTTTAATGTCCTCAAAATAGAACTCTTATACCTAAAAACAATCACTATACATCTGAAAAAACATAATCAATTGGATTCTATAAACCATGGGGTCAACATAGATATGCAGTTAGTAAATTTTCCTTAGATTGGCCCTTAAAAATTAGTTGCCGAAAAGTTTACTATTTTTTGGGAATACAGATACTTAACAATATGAATATGTGTGTAAAACTTAAAATTATATGTAACATACTAATTTAAAGCTTGTAATGTTACTAGAATTATTTATGTGATTTATTTATGAAAAACTCCTTATTTGTCTTTTAAAAATGTAATATGAACCTTAAAACAATAAGAATTATTTGTAATCTAAGATAACCCATGGGCCTCTACATGAGTTTTTCTCAGTGAGGCCCATTAATCTTTCGATATTAATTTAAATAAAATAAAATTGTATTAATAAAATAGTCAAGTTCTTTACATACTACTTTAGTTTTTTTTTATGTGACTCGAAAAAAAATAGTTTGAAATTTTCACAAAATGTTTATATTATTGTTTTCTATTTACAATAGGATTTTTAAAATATTTAAACTATTTTTGAGTTGCTTATTGACATAAGTGTAATTTTCAGTTTTTTTTTTTCATAAACATCGATTAAAATTTCTTTGCTTGTTAGAAATATTTGAAATTTTAATATAAAGCATTAAAGCTTATGTTCAAATTATGTTCAATATTATTTTATCATTATCATTATTTTAAATACATTTGTATACTTATTTTTCAGTTCAAAATTCCAAGAACCATCCAAAAGTGAAGGTATTGACGAAATAGTTAAAATAAATTTTGTTCCTCATTTTAAAGATCCTGATCATGAGAAACTATACAAAATGTTCTTACTTTGATATAAGTAATTTTTAAATTTTTGTTTATTTTATTATATAATTTTAGAACTTAAAAGGAAGAAATGTTATTTTAAGTATTAGTTTATAACAAATTATAAATATATAAATAACTTTTTGAAATTGTATCATTTTATATAATATAATACTATAGTATTTATAATAAGTGATATTATGAACTAAAATATCTTTTTTTTTATGTATGTCGCATACATTGTGCATGCCGCACACATCAAATAACATTTATATAACCATATAGGACCAATAAAAATCTAAGAATAAACTATGGACTCTATGGAAATAGATCTAGTGAGACGAGTGAGTGATAATCTCTTGTCCGAAAAATGATAAAAGTGGTAGAGTAGTTAATACAGTAGTTACTCAGTGATTCACTTGAGGTACGAATTTTAAGAAAAATTGAACTGCAAACAAGATATTTTTCAAAAAAAAAGTACTAAATCAACCAACCCTATCATCAATTGAGAGTTACACAAATTATAGTCATTGAAAAATTCTACATGAATTATTATTGTCTTTTGGCTTAAATTTTTTTAACATTTATTATTTTATGATACCTATATATATATTTGACATAATCAACATTTTTTGTATTTAATTGAACTATATTCTTTTAGTTATTAATTTATATTTAGTATTTACATAACAGACCAATTCAGTTTATGAAGAATTATTACAGAAATACATATATGTCTACAGTAACATCAAAAGTAAAAACCAATATTTTCAGCCAAATCACAGGAAATATTAACATTTAAATGATATTAATACTGAAAAAACATTTTATTAAAAAGGTATTATATAAATATGAGTATGAGTGGTAGTTCTGGATCGTGGACTATTCAGTGAAATTACGTGAATTGTTTAGATAAAAATCAATATAGACAATATAGTGAGATAAAATCATAAACTAGTCATGATTCATAATCTGCAAATATTCAAATATGGGGGACGCAATTCATCTCATTCATTCATAGTGTATGAGTGTATGATTCAATAAATTGAGTATAATCTATAAATCATAAAAAAATACCTAGTTAGGTATAATTAGGTCATAGAATATGATGTAGATACTCAATCCGATGACTAATGAGAGAATACACCGTGGCCACCTAGTGAAATCAGTCTCGATGGCAGGGTTTCGCATGAGGATGCGTAGAATACTGGATATGCGCCGTATTCTCTTGCTGGACGGAGTCTATGATATAATATTATTAATAATTGAATTCCAACATTGTTTTAATCAAAGCACGAAGCCCAACTGGTACACATTGAACTTACATGATTTTTAACTTTGGGATCCGATTGTTCCATTTATAGATAACTCGGCTTAACCGATATAAGGTAATTCAATCTAACGCCAAATTTAACTAGTTATTTTTGTAATTTTTATTAGAATTGTAAATATAATAATTAATAATATTTTTTATAGATTACAAAAATTTATTTCAATTAGTGATAATGATAAATGCTTTGATTAATTGGGTACTTATAGATTTTTATAGAAACCATTTCACTATTATAGCTTTTTATTCAGTTTCGTAAAAAAATTTGAAAGCCTTTTATCGTAGATCGGTGGGTAACCGGTAGATTATTTTAAATCGTGGTCTACTATCTACACTACTTATATAGTTATATGCAGGCACGTATACAGGGAGGGTTCAGACCTCCCCCCAAATTTTTTTATTTTGTATACGTGCCTAGTTATATACTTATATGTGGCATAGCAAAATAAGCCCTGTACAGGGCAGGCTAGGTAGGTCAATAAAACATTATTTTGCTGTGTGATATCCAAAATAACTGTAGAAAACGAATTTGACATCAAAATTAATATTTACCAACGATATTTAAATTATTGGTTTTGTTAAAAACTTATAGATGTATTACATGCATTTTACATTATTTTCAATTTTTCATATAGGTTATGTTTTGTCACCTTGTTGATAATTTTTCCTGAATACTTATACGAAATTATAAAAAAAAAATCTCAAAATTATTGTTAAAGATAAATAAAAAAATAATATATTAGTATACTGTAACTAATTAACAGTACCGAGTAGGTGCTCGGTATTTATATAAAATAATTATTTTACAAATTTACGATCGAAAATATAAGCGTAGTATCTATTATATTATTTATAAAATATAATATTTATTTGTATGATATTGTAAAATTTTAGCTAAACTAGTTTACCAAAAAATGTAACTGTAGCATAAAAATTGTTACCTACCTACCTATTTTATTAATTGAGTAATTGAAGCATATCAATAATCAAATTATAAAGATGTATTTTACTAAATAATAATATCTAAATACCTATATTATGACCTATACCTATATTATGAAGTGTACTATCGCTATCATTATAATTAATAATAGTTTAAAAGTACAATTTATATACCTAATTACAGGCTGATTAAATTCGAATAATTTTTATTAGTCTATTAATTACTAATTTTTTTATTGTTAAATTGCCACACGAGAGTAAACTGTTTACATATTTCTATTCTCATGTGCAATTCTAATTAGACGTCTATCATAATAATAAATATGTAATAATAATATGTACGTTTGAAGCACGACTTAAGATGTATATCTAAAATCGTGGTTTGAAGTTTGAATTGTTATACTATATTATTTAAATTATAAATATGTGTGTACATTTAACATGGTAACCTTACTGCAAAGGATATTTCAAGAAATTTTCACATAGCAACATTATAGTATATAATAAAACACAAATACAAAATTTGGTAAGTAAAAACGGTTTAACAATATAAGTACCTAATATCTATTATTTATTTAAAATTATAGGATAATATGTTTGAAATATAAACGATTAGTAATATTTCAGAGTCTGAGTAGAGATATGAATATACTTTGTATTTTAATAATATTATAAAATAAAATTGAATAAAATAATCGAGAAAAACAAAAAAATTTAAATTAATTTTTTTTTACGTAAAATCACAATTAGACAAAATTGATTTTGTTATTTTAGTGTATCTCAAAACGAGTAACCTTATGTGCTAACCCCTAAATATTTGTTATTTTCATCAAATTGTTATGTTCGCAATTTTTATGAATGATAAAAGTATCAAAATATACTTATATATATTATATATAATATATACTCTTTTTGAGTTATTTTACGCATAACAGTTTAATAAGGTGCAATTAAAGTTAATATGTTAATATGTTAATACTGTAGTTCTAAATATATTAAAATAAATTAAATGAAAGTTCTTCATCTGCAAGATTTGTGATACGACGTAATATTGAAAAATAATATATGATATGATTTATGTAAATTCCATACGGAACTAAAAAAAACAAACTATAATATTTAAGATTTTGAATTTATAAATATAAAGACCTGGTGAATTAATTCAGTAATAATGGTAATTGTTGATTAAATAATCCTCATAATAATTATACAGGAACTTAGTTATTTTATATTAATTTCAAATTGAACTAATCGAAGTACCAAACATTAAATATTTAATTACAATAACAACATGTTGTAATTAAAATATGTCCTTAAATAACTGAATACAAAATTAAATAATTACTACGTAATATTTAATAAATCTAATTTAATTTATTTATATTAAGTCTAGGACTCAGATTCGTATGCATTTGTATATTTTTGGTAATCGATTATTCTAATGTTCTTTATACCATAAGTAAGCACAAAATATGTTTCATAAAAATAAGATTTTTTAGATAAATAAATAATAATAATCAAATGAGTAATTGAATATTTTTGTACCTATATTTAATTATTTCGAAAAACTCATTGTATTTATAAAATACGTTATGATTTAGAATATTAAAATATATATTTAAAATCCACTAGTTGACTAATGAACTAAAATATTTTACTGGGCAACAATAGATTTTTTTTTATGAAATCTAAAGATTTAAATTCAAAAATTATATAAGTATAATATTTGCGATAATGTTTAAAATTAAAATATGTTATATTATACGTTGCAATAAACATAGGTCAGTTATATAAATAATAATTATTATTTTGGCAACATTGTGCAATATTTTAAATTCTATAGAGTTTAATTTAAAAACAAAGAATGATACACTGTTTCTTTTGAAACTATAAGAACTAATAGCGATGATGTTTTTATAAGTTCTTAAAATAATCACATAATTATAAGATTACCATAAAACTCAAAATCTTGATTTTTACCAAGCATGTTACCAGATAAATTGTACTTACAAAAGTGAAGAATAATTTTGACGATATAATAAAAACTGCCAAATGTTTTATAGAATTATTTGAAAATAAAAATTGAAATGCATGAAAATCAAATTGATACTGTAGAGATTGCAAAAGAACTCCCAATAAGATGTAATATAAGTATAGAATATAGAACTATAATAAATCGTATGTTAGGAAAACTTACTCGAGATAAATGTATATTATACAATTGATAGGTTTTATGTTAGATTTTTAATCATATACTTAGTAAACAATTTTAAAACTGTTGAAAAACAGTTTCTAAAATTAGAATGTTTAAATCTCACAGGTTTAAAATCATTAAAGAAAATAGTGCTTTGTCAAATATACTAAAATAAATGTACTAACTATTACCCAATATTAGAGATAAACTTAAAGAAGAATTCGAATCATTTACTACATCATGAGCCATGGCCATTTATATCTAAAGCAGATTTGCATAATGCATTTTCTAACTTAACCTAACGATTATTTATAAGAATTTAATATTGAAGACGAATGGATAGATGTCGATCTTGATAACTTTGAAAAATAAATCAAAGACGAAGCATGTAAATTGTAAAGAATGTTTGAAATATTCCTTAAATAAACTTAGTTTAATATGTATTTACTAATTATATTACAGTACAAATAATTGTATATTGTTTATAGATACCTACTTACTTTTTTACTCATGCAAGTTACACGAGACCGTAAAATCAATGTCGACGCTAAAAGTTTTAAGGTGATTGGATGATCAATATATATTTTTAAGAATAGCTGGTTTTGGGTATTAAGTTTATAAAATTATAACATTTTAAGCCAATTATGTGTATATAATATACCTAATCAATTATTATGAACAATTTTATTAAAGATTGGCCATAAGTTTTTCTTACGTATAAAAAAACTCAACGGTATGCAATTTATAACAAAATATTTATTAAACAGAACATCAAACTTTACTAAAATTCTAAATTACGACAGTGCTTAACTTATGTATACTTGTATTACTTATATATATGTGTTATATCGTATAATATGGCACAATTTTTTTAATATCGTATAATTAATAATTATTTGTGAATTTTTAATCGTAGCATTTTAATTTTTTTTTGTATTTATTTATTATGCAAACATTGCAAACTATTACTAAATATTCTTATGAAAACTTTATTATGATAAAATAAGGATTTTTATTATACAAATAATACTGTTTTTATAATAATTCATAATTTGGTGTTAAAATATAGTATACTGTTCGTGTCTTTTTAGATTGATAGTTAATATTTTACCCTGACTTTTTTACTAAATTCTAATTTTATTTAAATTATTTATATGCATTAAATATATTTTATTCACAAATACTATAATTATCTAAATTAATATATTTAAAATCTTGTCCTTCAGAATCGCCTTATATTTATATTAAATGGTGATAAATTCGTTAAAATAAATTTATACATATATACATACACACATACAGATATTTTTTATTATATACTTAATTAGGATTTTATCCTTCCTGTATTCTTTGTATAATCTATATCAATAATTAATAATTATTATTACTATAGTATTATTGTTACTATTATTACCTATATTTGGGATCGAAATATTAGCAATCAATCGTAAATTTGAAGTACAGACCTATACATATGATATATTTTAGCTAAACGATATTGATGATAGAAAATGTAAATGTACATTTTAGGAACAAGACCTTGAAGAGAAATTAATTGAAGGGTATATGCTAATTAACAAAAATAAATTTAATATTAAGAATATAACTATCACTAAATAGCCAACTATTGTAATAAGTTATTTTGGAATTGTATATTTGTATTTAAAAGTTAGTCCGTTTATTGATTCGCATAAGTACTATAGATACAGCGATTTACAGTGATTTATTATAACTAATGGAAATAGTTCATAAAAGATTTTTCGTATTGAGAATAAGTTTCGACTTGGCTGCTGATACCTGCTAAAATTTCATATTTTCCTGTTTGTTATAATAAATCCTAATAAATAAGTAAATAAAAACTATCTATACATATATCTAATACATTATATTAAAAAAAGACTTGAATTCACTAAATACTAAAAGATTGTCAAATATACACTTGTGCAACATACAATTAAAAATATGCAGTTAAAAAAAAAGTAAATATATATAGATAATTATTACAATTCCTTTAAAACTACATTCAAATTTCATTTTTTTATGTACGTTTAATATGTATGAAAAACAATATAACTAATGCAGATCTCATTCTTTATTCAAAATTATTAAGTACCTTCCGAATAAAACACAAAAAATATTTTCAAATAATTATTAAATAATTCTTAAATATTTATCTTACCTAAGTCAGAATTGCGCTGAATTATCAACAATTGTTTAATATTGTCAAATAGTAGAGAATGTCTTTTTATCTGTCAACATGTTTTTTTATTGCAAAAAACTTCATTCTATGTCAACGAACGTTATTGGTGCATTATTTAAAATAAATAATTTCTCTAATATTTAAATCTCATAATTTGTTCAATTCGATGTTTTCCTCAATGCCAATAATGCCAGTAAAATGTTTGAAATTTATAAAGGGTATTGAACCCTTTGTTTTTTTATTACTTTTTTTAAAAAGTTTTAGATTTTGAATGAAGTGATGAATGTATTGATTTACAGTGATATGTTTTTTTTTTTATTTTAATAGTGCTTTGATTTTAAATTTCAGTCCCCCTTTGAAAAGGGATAATGAATCTAGTTGGTAATTTGGGGGGGGGTCAAAAGTAAAAGTAGTTTTTAAAAGCGTCAGAAAAACCCCTAAAAAATAAACGAAAAAACTGGAAATTTTACGCATAATAAGTTTTTGACTAAATCGATGTTTTTCATTTTGCTGTAACTCAAAAACGATTCATTGTAAATACTTGAAATTTTCACCAAATGATAAACAATTAGTTATCTATTTACGATAAAATTTTCAAAATATTTTAACTTTTTAAACTACCTATTTATAGACAAATTAAATTTTCGATTTTTCTTGGTTTCTTTTTTTTGAAATGCAAATAAAAAAATTGGCATTCAAAAAAATCTTTAAAATATAATAGAAGGTTTATTATAAGTTGTACCTATCGTAGTAAAAATAATGAAACATCGTTAGTTACAATTTTTGTTTATAAGCATTTAAAGTTCAAATGTTTACGAAATATGTCAAAATTGCGAAAATTTGCAAGAAATGTTGAAGTTGAAAATTCATAATATTTTTGTGATTTATATATTTGAGGTTCAAAAACCTAATACAAGGTTCTCCATAACTTTTCCTTCAAATTACTGTAAAAAAACTCCAGCGTCAATACAGAAAAAAATTTATGAGCGTATGAAATTTTATTTTTTACGAAGTCGCGTAAAATAACGATATATCCTAAAACGATTTTAAATATTTTTTTTATTTAAAAAGTATGTCGTAAAAATTTGAAACTTCCACCAGTAGTTGAGAAAAATAAATTACAATTTGAATATAGCTAATAATATAATATATCCTGGATTGACAAATCATCTCCGTTCATAATCGTTTTTCGTATACAATGATACTTATAATTGCATTCAAATTTAACACAATATCCATTATAGTGACCTACTATACAGCAGAGAGATACCCACTTGCCCACAATTTTTTTTTTTTAACACTGATTTTATAGTCTTTGTATTAATCGCGTTTATTTCGACTATAATTTTTTTTACATCGTAATTGAATCAACTAGTTTTACGGTTTGTACACATATTACTATATGCAACATATATGGATGATGTATATGTATATTATTATTTATTACATAGAAAAGAATTAAAATATGGACTAATAATTGTTAATATATAAATATTATATTGTTTTTAAATATATTAAAAATATTATATGAAATAATAAAATCAACATTGGCACATTGGTCATTAGTCTTCTTGTATTGTTTCAAAAAAAAAAATATAATATGTACCTATGTAGATATTTTTTTTTAATTATAATTTCTAAACTTATTATTTAAATATGGTTTCAGCTACATCAAGTCAGTATTTATTTGAAAGGTGCAAGTTGGATCGGACTCCTATTTTAATAACTTAATTTTCCAAAAATGTAATAACATCTATTCATCATATTTATTTTAGTATTCTAAATTTTTAAATACATTTTTTCATGTTATTTAAAGTAAATTCAGCATTCAATTTTACCTGATTACATTTTTTCTCTCAGTTATAAAAAAATAAAGGATCAAAAGACATACATTTTACAAGACATGATCGTTTTTTTTATAAATTCATTTTAGATCGTTGAACTAGTTAATTTTTTTTCTATTATATTTTATTGCATGTCAACCACGCTAATATGTAACTAATAATTAATTGAATTTTTGCCCGGTTAATAAATATCCGGTTAAATAATAAGAATACGAATGATACATTATATTATATCATATGATTGTTATGTATATTTTATAAAATTAAATTTCACATTTATTTAGCGTAAATGTAACATAAACTACGTTACTACAGTTACCGAAATGCACATGATATTTATTTTTATATCGTTTTTTAGATTTTCAAATTAGTATATTAAGTATAAACCCAGCGAGATAATATTCTTTTTATGATAATAAAAAGCCATTTTAACTTCAAAATAATGTTCACAAAAAAAATATTGTAATTATGTATCGTCTATATTTTTTAATTGGTACATAACAAATTATAAAAAAAATGAAATAACGTAAAAAAAACTAATGTATAAATACACAAATTGTGTTCTTAATTTTAAGTTTAATTATATAAATTAACTTGTTTTGATATTAAAATTAAACAACAATTTTTGAACACACACATTTTCTATATTACGTATGGTCACATGTGCCAGAGAGGGAAAACATATATAAGTAGTTCGCTATCGTTAACTTTAATATAAATTCGCCTAAACAATCAGTTAATTTGTCTGTTTAATAATGATCTTGTTTAAAAAAAAAATTTTTGTAGTGAGAGGGGGGGTGGGTAGGCATAAATTATAATGAAATTCAAGGGTACTACCGGGTAGTTCTGTAAGCTCCAAGATTAGACGTGTTATTGCCACAGTTAATTTGATATTTTATCAATTATTTACAATTTTAAATATTTTAAAATATTTATATAAATATATAAAATATTAATATTGGAACAAAATACAAATAATATTTCTTTTACATATTGTTTGCGCTTAAGTCATGTATATTATGGGTATAACAGGTGTATAATATTACATTGGTGCTTATGTCCAACAAATTTTAGTGCAAATAATTTGTAATTTTTGCACCTTTGGCAATTTGGCATTTATGTCATATTATAGCTGTACTACCAAATCTAAATATGACCTTTGATACAATTACCTATGTGGCTAGACTATCTAAATGCATTGCAGTTTATTGCATCCAAAACCGGCACACTCCAAAAAGGTCAATATAGGTAAAAACAAAACCATACACTAAATCGGTTCATTACATATCAAAATACAGCATACTACGTCTAAGTATGTGGTTTTGAATCAACAGACCAGACGTATTATTAATTTAAATTATTGTGATAATTAATTATTACCAAGTAAATTAAAAGAAGCATTACATATTGTTTTAAACTTATACATTTTTACCACCAAGTAAAAGCAACAAGTAAAAAAAAAACATCAAATTAATATGTAATGATTGTGATAAGTATACATGGTTAGTGGTAATTTCTTTTATATCTTTTTATTTAAATAAATCTAAATAAAAAATTTTATATTTAGAAATTAGGTTAGGTAAGTTAAACCTTAAACACTGTAGTGTGGTTTTTAGATTTAACAAATGCAACATTATCTCATCATTTTCTGATAAATATTTAACTATACTGAGGTGATCAAATATATATGTCCTATTTTATAAAAGTTTGCCGTTTGCTCTTTATAGCTGAAATATATCAGCCGTGTTCTGTTGTCCTAACAAACTTCCTTCAGGATGATTTTTGTTTATTTTTTTGTCGATTTCCAATATCCAATTGTCCTGTATTCTTAATAATATGTATATACACATATATATTTTTTTGATTTTGAATAAAATAATTTTGTTGACAAACAAATTGTGTTATCGATGTTATCGTATGCGGAATAAATAATAATAATAATAACTACAAAAATCAATATCGGTGTAACTAAGTAAGTCATATATATATAGCTTTACGTTGAGAGACGATCGTAATCTAATTTAAAATTCGATTAATAAAAATAAATGTGATTTTGAAATCGTATATTTTTTGTTTTCATTCCATTGTTATAACTATTATTAATGTAATAAATAATATTTTATACAAAATACTGGTGAAGTACTAAAACATTGAATTTAGATTTAAATGGCTAAGATTTAAGAAAAGATGAATTTCGTATTCAGCAAATACTATTTACCACCTCGAAAGTTGAATTTCCGTTTTTAATAGATACTGACAAAATCGGAAAATTATTTTAATCCTGTTTTTCATTTTTTAAAAAGTGATTACCCTAAACCATACCATATTATACCCGCATATTTACCATCCGATTTGCTTCATGGCCATGTTTATTATTGTAATTTTTGTTTTTCTATTACTTATAGCTACACTTATCTTTCGACTTTTCACCCAATAAAAATACACATTTACATTGGTTCTCTCGTTTAAAAATTATAAATTTATTCTAAACAAAATAATTGAATACACGTTCAGAATATTTATGGACTGATTATCCAGATTATGAAGTGTGCAGATTACCCACGACTACAAGATACCAGTGCAGCAATGTATAGTAGTAGCGTGGTGACTGGGGGTCATACTATAGATAGTTTCCTAATGTTTGATACCATAATGAATTAATAACCCCCGCCACTAATAACACTTCCTTATAATAAATAATTAATATTATTTTAGGAGACAATCGTATTCGTAAACCATTTCAATTACTATAACACCATCAGCCTATTTATACGTAAGTCGTAGGTACCTTTTGTTGGTCCAATTTTATTTGAAATCTTTATTCTTTCGTCGTTATCTTACTAACATCATGACAATTTTTTTGTTATTGAGTTTATTATTGGTTTTTACAATTTTGATTTTGATATTCATAACGTGTTTCTGTGCTCGGAGACCCAAGGAACATTACCGTTTGTGCGCAAAATTACCATCCATACCACGAGGATACTTAACTGATTTAAAATTCTCTCATCGACTATCTACACTCAAGTCCAAAGGTTGGTTACTTATATTATAAAATTTATTGGTCAGTCTTTTTTACAATGTAATGCTGTTTTTTTTAAGTAGGTATTTGGAATTGGTTTACATTAAAAACATACCTATATATATATAATATATAATCATATAAGTATCAAGTATATCTATAATAATATATTCTAGAATAACCATTAATTCGTGTTTGCAAGTTTTCAACAAGTATACATATATATTATATATATTATATATTATTATTAGTTGATAAATTTGGAATGGAAATATAGTATTAATATTTTGTTAGAAAAATACTATAGATAACTTTATTGTATTAATTTATTTTACGATAGGTACAATCAGTATTAGCAAGCACAATAATATGGTACAATTAAATCTGCGAAAGTTTTGTTATAATAGTCCCTTTAAACAATCAAGAGAAATAACAAAGTTTTCTCTTAAATTAATTTATAATATTTTTTTTTTTTATTCTTTATTATTATATACACAATTTGTACTTCATGGGTACAATAGAGTATTAGCTGAGATAATATAATACATGAAAAGGCTTGATAAAAGCAGCCATCCAGTGATGACACTTAAATATTGAGGTTATAATTTATAATATTAAGACAAAACAACGGTTATTATAATGATGTTCAAATATGAACTTGTAAATTGTAATAAATTTAATATGCGTTTTTCTAATCACTTTATTATACTTAATTCCATTAAGTATTGTTATTGTGTGACTACAAATTTTGGGATTTTTCATACGGTATACGAGTTTTTAAATACGATAGTTTTATTAGTTTTAACCTTAAAAATAATACATTATTGGATAGTAAATATTATTTGTATTTAATTGCTATTTAGATACATGTTTATATGTTTATAATTAAAATGTTTAAATTGTTATAAGTTAGAACTTAAAATAAATAGTTTATATGGGATTTATACGTGAAGTGTCATAATAATTATTAAATATGTCTAATATCTGATCAATATAGAAGTGTTGTATATAACTTTTTAAGCATTTTTATTCTTATTAGCATAACTGATAAAATTTAAAATAATAATAGATATTTAAGAATGTATGATTAATTTTATTGTTGAGCCTTGACTCATTATTTCCATTTTAATATAGTTATATTTCTAAAAACCTAGTAGTAATTAGGTTGTTTCAAAAGCATTAGAATCCTATAATTAGCCACAAATTAGACCCAAACCCAACGTGTACCTAATTATCTACCTATAGCGTATTGTATTGTTTTATAATAAGTAAATAGGTATTCAATAATGTGTTTCTAATGTTTAAAAGCACCTACTTATTAGTTATTGTTGGTAAATACAAATTTGTATTGAACTAATTAATTAGTAAAACTAAATATTATAATAACTGACTTCACATTTTAATTTTAATGTATAATGTAATTTTAAACTTTAATATATCTTGCAAATTGCAATTTACTGTTAATATATAGATAATTTTTACAACTTTCTCTAAACTACATATCAAACAAAAACGTTTACACTGATTAATATAAGTTGTATTTAGTTTTAGTCTATATTTGATAAAAATATGATAACCTAATATCATAGATTGAATCGTAAGTGCGATTCTCGCAGTTAATTATACTAAGCAATGTTTTTCCTTTACGTTAGGTATTCCGTTGTATTAAACTCGTCAATCGTGATTATATATATATAATATATATTTATCTTTTTGGTAAAAACAGTAGAACCTATACTATTATTTACAACATTGTGTGTATCTACAGTATAATTGTATTATATTTAAAGTAAATACTTTTTTAGAAAAAATATTTTTTAATCTTAAGAATTGAAAGGGTATTCGGGAGGTAGAAAAATGATCAATTTTATATTTTGAAGAGTCAAAAGTACCAAATACTTTTAAAAATGATGAGAATAAAAAAAAAATAATTGAACAATACGAAAATATATTTTATATAATACCTGCTGTTATCGTATTTTATTGATATATATGTTTTGACTTTTTTAGTAGTAATTAAAAAAATTGATAACCGTATATTTTTAAAATATTTTAGTTCTTTTTGAGACATCTATCGTTATTTTAAATTATCTACATTCTTAGTTATTTTATTATTTTGTTTAAAAAATGTTTGTTTCTTAATCAAATAACTGTAATATCTACATAAATAGGTTCTTCATAAGTTTTTTTAAAGCAATTCAAAACATGATAATAAGTAGGTACTATTATATAAATATATATATAATATTATGATATTATACATACTATTTATTAGGTGCCGTTATTTTACTAATATTATTACTACTATTTTTTTACTATTATAGTAAAATTATTGATAATAATACGAATATGATCATTTTTATATTTTTCTCTAACGGTTTAGTTGTGTTGTTGTAATTAATTAACTGATAGTAATATAATAAAATAAATATTAACCAATTTTTTTTATTAATCATAGAAATTTGAAACTATTTTGTATTAGGTACGTAAAAATTGATTTTCTTACAAAATGATCGAAGTTTTAAAATAGCTGAACAATTTTCAGCTATTTATTTCACCAACCTATTCATATAATATATTATTTATGCATAATAATTGACTTATACAAGCTATATGTATTAATACCTGCGTTGTTTTAGGAAAAAATTACCATATTAATATAAGAAAAATAAGTTGCTTCTTATATTATCTCCGCAATCCGCAGAATCATTTTTCGTGTAAAATAATTTAAGTATTATTGAATTCAAATGTTTAGACATTGATAGACTTCTACAGTAATCTATGTAATAATAAGGTATGCTCGAAATAACTGTAAAGTAGATAGAGTTTTTTCTTTGTATTATGTTATAAGCGGAATGATTACGAAGCGCAAGCTCCTTCATTTTTCAAGTGCATCTTATGGAAATACTTAACATTTATTATTATCTCAATTTGTACACCTATTTAAAAAATTATATCAAACATTATACTAATTTATCTTTTCCATACCATTTATAACTATTGAGGTAGCTTCTTATAGAAATAATGCAGACCTTATCAATACCCATATTACTTTACCTAGGTTTCAATGTAATCAGGTAAAACAAGACTCTGCCCAGAACAGGGGCGTAATTTCGGTTTTTTTTTCGGGTGTGCGAAGTATCAAACAGGCCATTTTGAAATTTTACCAGGCCATATAAAAATAGATATACTACGTAAATGTACATTATTCTGCTTCCAATTATCTCTATACATCATGGACCAAATCAATGCATTAACATAAATATTAAAAATCAATTTAAAAATAAAATACAATAAAAAATTATAGCACAATATTTGTTTATAACAAATGTAATTTAAAGTTGTAATCAAAATATTTAAAATACATTTTAATTTAAATCATATTAATAATCGTACATTATTTCATCAGGGTGCATGCCAATTGGAACTATTTTAAAAGCAAGGGGTGCAACCGCACACCGTGATCCCCCCCAAATGACGCCACGGGCCCAGAATAATTTTCGATAATAGTATCAAGTACACTTAATATAATTTCAATTTATTAAGAATCGTGTTAACATTTTTTGTTCCTACATGATAATTGATAAATTTAATATGTGTGTTGTGTATTTATTATAATATAGTTTTAGCGCTTTTAGTTGATCATACGATTTACCACTTACCCGCGTAGTATATGTATATATAGTGCATACTTAGGCTACCGCCGTATGGTGTAAAGAAATGTTATGTTTGTATGTACATAATATATTACCATTATACTAACTTTATTATTTTATAAGCATTTACTAAAATTTTGATTAATGTGGTTAATCTTATAGACGTTTTTTTTTACAAATGATGATGAAAACAGAAGATTTTGATAAAATATTACACATACGTGTTAAACTAAACGATATAAATATTTTTATTTTAAAACTTTCTCCTTTACAGTATAATGTAGAAACCTATATTATTATTTAAATTTTATATCTATAAAAAATCCGATTTAATAAAGGTACACGTAATCAGGTATTTTATTCTAATATTATAATTTATGATTTTTAGATTCTAAGAAAAATGATTAATGTATTTGTTTAGGATGATATTTGATTTTAGATTCAAAGATTCAAGTTAAAAAAATAGAAAATTATAAATAATAGGTTCCTTAAACATTGTTCTTACAATAGTTCATTATAATCGGAAGTTCATATTAAGCACAATTATTATTTCCTAGACATCTGAAGTTCATATTTTGACAAATTAGATACTTATTTAAGAAAAACAACGCTTTTCATCAAATTTTCTTTAGTTATTAATCATTAACATTATTCGTGTTATTATTTTACATGTACAATTATATTTTTTAAATATTATGTCTAAATTTAAGCTATTTACACATTACACCATGAACCTATTCATGTCGTTTTACAGTAAGTCAGCATTTATTTCTAAGTTATATGCAAGAGTTATAACGAAAGTTTTTTTAACCTACCGAATATATAGTGAGTATAGGTACTTCATTTTGTGAAAACCATTTCTATGATTGA
>NC_040877.1:92126231-92153918 GCF_003676215.2 Rhopalosiphum maidis
CTACCCGCTTCATATAAAATACTAGCTTACCTTTTATTACCCGGAAATTGGGCCACAAATTAATCTATATTTTGTAAAGTGTATCCGGAGATTGAGCAATAAATGTATAACACAAAAATATTTAAATATGTAACGTTTATTAACTAATTTTTTTTTTAATACATAAACATACAATTATTTTTTTAAATAATATGTTATAGATTTTACAAATTCAATCTGTCTCTTTTCCCTTCTTCGTGTTCTTAAATTTCATTAAGAATATTATTTTTTCAAACTAACGTTCGTTTCCTGGCTTTTAATGTCCCTACGCTTTTAATCTAATTTTTGTACATACTTTTGATTGAACTCCCAATAAAACTTATATTAAATATTATTTTATAAAAATTTAAAATCTAATGGTGGCCTAAACACCGGATATAATAATAAAAAATCATTGTAAATAGTGGCCCAATTATCGGGCACCCCAATAGATAACATAATATAAAGATTTTTTGTTTTAAGAAACATTATGACATTAAACCACTTAGATGACAAATGACCATACTCGATATTTGAATCAACACAATGGCATGAGAATAAAGACGACCGTCTACATGACCGTAAAATCCGTGTAACGTGGTCTTCGTGCACGGGTCGATGGTTGTAAGGGGCAGCAGTCGTTGCCGTCTCGTGTAGTATTATTTATTTAGATTTACGAAAAAATATCTCCACCTAATCTTGTTGCACATCATTTGAATCGTTCGTGTATTCACGTGTACCTGTTTCGTGAATTGTGTATTCACGTGCACCTACCTCGTGAGCTCTCTCTTAAAGCCCGGCGTCGTTTGTTTTGCTCGGTTTGAATAAAAAGGGGTGTTTATTTTACATAATTATGTTTAGTTACATTATGTTTTTCTGTTGTGTTGTTGCTGTTGTTTTGCCCTTGTATAATGTTTTGGCAAGTTATTCCCATTGCTTATCTATGTGTTCATTGCTAAAACGTTGAGCATATAATACGAGTTATGTTTTTACACGTGTTTTAGTGGAGCATGATATTTGTCTTGAGAGTGTATTGGTAATGTGGAATGTGTGTATCATACATGCATTTTATGACGAGTAATGCAACGATGAATATATTATAAGTTATTAAGTTTGTAAGTTTATTTACCTATGTTATGGTATACATAAAATTATAAAATTTACTTCGCATGTGTTAGCTGTTGTTACTTGTTTATTCCCATGCGATACATAGCAACGAATGTGGTTTGTGCAGTAGTTATCAACCGTATTATACATAATCATTTTTCATCGAGTTTTTTATCAACACACAATACTTAATTATGGTCATATTGATAATAATCAAATCATATATTTATTAGAGTATAACCCTAAATATATGTAATCTCATAATTTTTGAAAATTTGGATTAACCGCGATCGGGATTGGTAAATTGGTTCCCAAACGACCTTATCTCGGTAAATTGGGTCCCGGAAAAAAAAGTAGTAGGTCAGTTGAGTCCCGGAAAAAAATGTTTGTATGTTAAATATAATATGTCAAATTGTATTATTATGGTATAAATATTGTATAAACAGTATAAATTAAAATATATGTGGCTTTTATGTTTATGTTCGGTAAAAACTTAAATGTTAAAGATTTAACAAATTCAAATTGGGTTATCATATTAATAGACAATAGTGTATTTTGTCATTTGTAATGTTTGTTTATCTATCGATGCGTAAATTAATTGGTGTTCGGCGGTGTACCTACTATATGCTCCCAACCCGAACAGATACAACCTATGCAATATGACGTAGACAATTATTGTAACAGAATTATTCAAAAGTAAATTGTATAAATATAAAATATAAAATATTGAAGTTTTAAGTTTTTAATATTTTAGACCTAGTTGCGCCAATGGTTTATAGCCGGGACTCAACTTACCGCTTTCAAAATATACGCAAATTATCACGGACCCAATTTACCTACCCCCTCCCCCGCAAGCACTATACTTACATGCATTAAGGTCATCAAATGGTGTTGCATATCAATATAATATTAAAAAAATGTACATCTAATTGTGTGGACGTGTTTATTTTTACTTATTATAAACAATTGTTCTGTTATTAATATAAAAAGTCGTTTGGTAATTAAAAATATAAATTAACACCACAATTTATTAAGCTAAGTATAAACTGATTTCAGAGCATGAATATTATATTGGAGACTATTTTTTTTCTATCTGTATATACATATATATATAATGTACACGACAAATGTAATTTTGTTGTTTTGTTTGTATTTTAAAGTTTTAACATTGAAAATTCATTAAAGTAAATTAATAGGACTATCCGATGAATTAAAATATAAAATTTAATGTTTAAACTGTATAAATTCAATAGTTTTTAAAAAGTAATTTATTAAAAATTCTCACAAATTTCTCAAAATAGCGTCTGTAATCATTTTCAAGTTGTATACTATAAAAAAAAGTTTTTTCGACAATGAATTTTTCAATAGTAAAATTATACTTAAAAATTCTCTTTGGGTCTGCTATAATTGTTACGCTATTTTATTTAAATAGCACTTAAGAGTAAAAATATATCTTTTCAACAATGCAATTTGATGTTCATAAACCTTATAATACAAATCTGATGGTCTGTAATATTAGTATTTATATGTTATATATACATACAAAATAGAAAATGAATATAACAAAAGAAATATTGTATTTACTTTTATTCCGTCTTCAAAAATACGTACTGTATCCATACTTAACGATAAACAATTTTTCTATTTACTAAACTTTTCAATCATATCTTTATTTGACCTAATTTTGTAAATTTAAGTCCTTTTGTACAATAAAATGAAAAAAAAAATTATGAACTTATAAATAATTCATTGATTTATATATACATAATTTCTATTAATATCCTAATACATAATATTACTATGATTGTCATCAAGATTAATTTATATATTTGAACTGTCTTATAAATTTATATCGCTACAATATATCGTAATGTGTCTGTTATTTCAAATCAATATACAAATATTAAATGTCATATATACAATATTAGTATTTATGTAAATATAAAAAAAAATTATAGAAAAATTATATTATTTTAATTGAAAAATTAAATTAATTTGATTAAACTTATGAAAGTTATTATAGGCTTATCGGTTTTTTATCTGTTTAATTTCACCTCACATAGCTAATGTATTGTAAAATTGTTTTAAAAAAGCTTTTAGAATTGTTAGATACTTATGAAAAATATAGTGAAATTATTTGGTGTATTCAATTCAGTGATTTCAAAAAATATCAAACATTCAGACATTCTAATCATTGTATTTAATGATGAATAATCAATAAATCATTAATTCGAACTAAATTACAGTTCGCATAATTGCTTATTAGAACGGATTTGTAGAAATTACAATTTTCAAAAATGAACATACGAGTATTAATTATAGTATAATTGTTAAACAAATTATATAGTATACATTATAGGATACTCCATTCAAACGTATATAAGATATAACATATCATTAAAAAATCAGAGGTTTTTGCAAATAAAGTGCTTAATGTCAAGCATTGAATAGTACAGACATGTAGGACGGAAAAAAATATTTCTATTTTGGTTTCAAGACCCCGTGCTATAAGAAGTGTGGGTGCCAAGGAATATACTATAATAATTATTATACGCGTGCCCCAGTAGTCCACGTGCCTGTTCATTGTTATGGAATCCGTATACAAACGGGTGGTAGACTTTTATTATAAAAACTGTTCTCTACATTGGAAATTTTGACTAAACAACGAGATATGAGGACAAATAACAATGTTATTCTATTTTTAATTAAATAATTAATTATTTTCGCGAAGTCGTATATGTTTACAACAATCCTATCAGAGTTGATTGCTGTAAAATTCGACATTAAAAACTTTCACCGTAAAAAGAATAAAAAATGTATGGCTTTTCATTCATTTAATTTAATTTTTTTTGTTATCTAATACGCATCAATTTGTTTTTACAGGTTATCGACGAGAACCAAAACGAATATTCTGTTTGTATGATCTTAACACATATTACGAGTATTGTATTCAACATATTTGCTGTTCTGAATTGTTCACGAATGAGTGCATTTTATTTGTATTTAACTTTCACAGTAAATTGCGTTTTTCTGACAGATTGAATTCATTTCGACGTTATTTTTGGAAACAGATTTTTTTTTTTTTATTATTCCACTGTGATTGTATTCGCGACAAAAATGTTCGAGCATTGTGTTTGGAAGATTGACTGATGTTGTCTCCTTCTAACGTAATACATATTATATATAAGTTAATCTCACACAACCGTTAACTGTATGTCTGCTGTAAATATATTAGGACAATAAAAGTGTTGAGTTTACTGAGAAATTGACTTTGATACAATAATTAGCTACAGTATGCTAATTTGTCACTTATAAAGTCGTGTTGAGGGGGACTCACGCCAAGTTTTGAAGACGGCTTGACTTTGTGTTGGTTACAATATAATAACTGGTGAACGGCGGATAAATCTTTAGCAGTACTTAAAACTTTAAACTAGAGTTTAGTCGAAACGTATGCGGTTTAAAGCTAACTAACTGTGTGTTGATAACGTAATAATATTTGTGAATATATTATATTATGTTTCGTGAATCAACATGCAGTTCGCAACACTGATAAAACTCTATAATTTGAGTTTAATTTATATTTGATAAGGAACATTTATGAACTATAAGAATACGCTATACTCATATATAGTAGTATGTGTTAATTTACTATAATAATTTTTAATCTGTAAAAGGCTGGTCGAAATGTATTCGTCAATTCAGCGGAAACTATTAATTGACCTAAGTGAAAGAACGAGTAAGAAAAAACTGCCAACTGATTTATTGCTTGTGTAGTGTATACACATTATTCGGTAGATTTTAAATCTCTTTCGTTATATAAGTTTGTCATCTCTGCCACTATTCGTTTTGTGTAAAATTCCTTCGGATTATGTACGGATAATTAACCTTTTTATACGACGAAGATGTCTATAGAAGTAGGAGGACGCAGAGATTATTAAAGAGTTTTGGTAAATACTTACTGGCCCTTAAACTCACTTGTCAATTCTATTTTTTTTCGGTCCTTTCTCTTCTTATTTTGGTCTCGCCTCGACAACACTTCCTCCTTTCTTCTCCCTTTCTACCAGTCGATACAGCTTCATTAATCACGAGCGTGGTATATATGCATGTAAACCACAATAATGGTCGTTGCCAAGACGACTTGGACGAACAAATATTTGATTCCGCAGTAAGCGGGTGAAATACGCGGTCTGATTATGATTATTTAGCCGCTTGCGATATCGCTTTATACACCTACAGGCGGTCCATATAACTTTTGGGGCCTGGTTAGTGGTTAATACAGACACGATAGAAAAATAATTAAATTAACAGCTCCGATCACAAAATTAATTTAATATTTGTATAACTACCTCTATAATAGGTATTAAATATAATACAAAACGGTAGAGTTAATTTAAAACCATTCATAGGGTATTTTAATATTTATCGATACAAAAAAAAACATTAAAACTGGTCATATAAAAAATGAAATAACAATGATATATTATATTATTATATATTTATATAGTATAAATCCATGTTTTGAACTGACTCCATTACGTTTGACATAATATTAGACAAATGTGATATATTCACAAATTAATTTTTAACCATGTATTTTTCATTATATGAATATATATATATATATATATATATATATTTATGTTGGTAATGTGTTGTAGGAAGAATCGGGAATTTCAGGATTTTGTCATTAATCTTTAAGCTCGTTAATCTGAGTCAACATCACTCGTATGTGTTCTGTTTATTATCTGAACGGAATAGATTCGATTTGGCCGGGCGGATTCAGAAAATACCACTTTGTGTTTTTTCCTCTTTTACATTTTTTCCCAGGTCTTGTTCATAATAGGATGATCAATGAGGTCAAACATTGTCGTTTTCTATGGCTCCTTGTACACATAACATCAAAGAGTTGGTTAATGTGTGTTTGTTAGATGATAATATAATATTAACAACCGACTTTAAGGTCTCCGTCACACAATACTAAAACGGAATAAACAACTTATTTTCTTGCAACCTATACAGTAAGTAAGTATACACAGTAGGTACTCAAGTTTCTACTATATACATTAATATACTCTATTACGTGAAAAATAAAACGTGATATTATTATCATTTTATAAGAAAACGTTTCTGTTTCTTTGTGTTTGCTTTTCAGCGTATAACTTTATGTAATGGCATTTCTTTTAAAAACAACCTTGATAAAACCGAAAGTAGGTATATTGATATTTGGTCTGTCTTTCGTCTCCAGAAAATTTTACGAAATTTTCACGAATCTATTTTTAAAATATCACATTGCATTTAACATTTCTAACCTTTAGTAACCACTTTAATCATTCTGTAACCTCGATAATTTAATTTTATTTCACAATTTATTCAATTTGTATACCTAATATTCCTGCAGTCGACAGTATAAACTTATTCCAAATACTGTTTTACATATTATTGAAATAAATAATAATAATATACGATTATACGATGCAATATTATACATCAAAAATGCTTCTTGTTTCTTAAAAAAAATACACATCTGACGTGCTCGAGATTTGAAAAAAATATATTATTTACCTAGGAATTTAAAAAAATTGAAAATTGAAATGGAACATTATATTAAAAAAAAAAAAATCTAAATGCAAATTTAAATTAAAGTTAATCTTCAAAAAAAATCGATCAAGTTTGTTATATAAATTATTAAAAGTTTATACAATTTAATTCGTAATAATGACCGTTGAACATTTTTGATGATTGACAAATTATAATTTTTATAGCATACATTGGATTTTCTTATATTTGTCATACTAGACTTACTTAGCATCAAATTGAGTATTAATTATTTCAATAAGTGTTGGTAATTCCCCTGTGTGCAATACAAGATTCTCAGAGATGTTATATAGCAGTAATTCAGTAATTCAGTAATTCATTTAAATTCTAATATTGAAACAATATTAAGATCTTCAAATAATTTGATTAAATACATCACAATTACAGTTATAGTATATAAATTTATAATTTTGATCAACAATTTCTTTGGTTAATCAGTTATCTATGTCAAGAAAATTTCCCTGCATTATATACATGTGCGTCAGTGTAATGATTATTTATTATAACATTATCATGTAAATTATGTACCTGTATTAAACTATTAATACGATTATATATATATATAGTCGCTAAGATAAAATTATGTCTATTTAAGAAAGATATTATTATTGTTTGCATTATAAGTGGAAAATGTTTTAACAGATTATATAAGTATAGTGGAATTTGTGAATATCATTGTCTCGCATTTATAGTAGAATATATTCTAAGAATACTCAACTTATGTCTATAAAGATATCCATAGGACCATAGTATTATTTATATAATATAAAATGTGAGTGTATAATTTTGAATACTTAATTTCAGTAACGTCCCAAATATATCAGTCAAAACAATAAACATCAGAGAGGGAGAGCTTAATATTTTAATATTTTAAATAATAGATGAAAAAGAAAATGGTCAAAGATAAGTAGGTATTAGATTGCATTTCAAGGGCATAGAAAAACATAAAATACGTAGTAAAACAATAACTTACATGTAAACTATTATAAAGAATGGATAATGACAGCGTACAAAATAAAGCTAAATAATATGTATATCTTTGAAAGTTTAAACAGTAATAGCAGAAATATCAAGAAGACGCAACAGTAAAAAAAAGCATATAAGCTTTTTAGTAAGCAGTTCCAAGAGTATAGATTATTAAAATGTATAATGTAAAAATTCAATATTGTTAAGGCCAATTTTTATCTATACTTTTGAAATCGATTTTTTTACATTTAAAATATTATTCATCTTAAAATATTGGTGAATTTAAATTAAATTTCATAAATCAGGCTAGATTACTAATTTATTACAACTGACCAGGTGGTTCCGAGTTAGAAAACGTTACGCCAAATGAGTAGAAATTGAAAACATTGTTCCTTAATAAATGACCCATTATAACTTAAAGTTTCTTTGAATTCGTTCTATTGATACTTTCAATAGTACTCGGAATTAGGCTATTAAAGTGTTACTTTTATTATTGATTTAATTAAATTCGACATATTATAGATTTAGATATATATATATATATATAATAATAATGTGTAGGTTTTACTGTGCTGCTTATTTTAAGAGCTGTGAAATAGGTGAAAAAAGGTCTCTTTATAGTTTTCCGGTACTTTTCAACGTTGACTAGTATGAGATGACCAATATTAAAAAATATAAAAATATCAGTATTTAATATGATTGTATACTATCTGATATTAAAATAGAGGTATCAAAATATGCATAAGTACTTTAAGTATTTTGAGAATATCCCGTTAACTATTACAAAATTAAAATATTTTACATAAATGAGTTTCTACACTTCAGTATATACTAGTCGATTATTTATTAATTAATTAATTTTTTTTTATAGTTAAAGTATATAGTTTATTAATTGTAAAATATGTTTAGAAACCAAGAATTTAGAATACGATATAAATGAGACTTTTTATTCGTTTAAATAATAATTTAAAATTAAACATAGGTATTATGTAGGTATATTATAACCATTTATATTTATACTGGAACAACACTTGAAACATTTTAAAATATTTAAACATACCTAGTTAAAAGTAGTTAAAACTTTATACATATATAGAATTTATATTATATACGCAGTGTATGTAATTTTATATTAGCGTGTATTTAACCAATTAAGGATGGAGCTACCTTTTAAATTAAATAATCACATATTACATATATTTAGTTCACTTAAATTAAAATAGAAAAATAGTAATTTTATATATACAGTATTACACAACAAAATTAATTTATGTTTTCTCTCAAAATATAATTTTACATAATTAACTAAATGCTGTTAATATGGTTAAACTAAAAAATTATGGCATAATTAATAGCATCAAAATATAATCTTTAAAGTAAACGTTTTATGTAGATTATGTGTATGAGCAGTTCCAAATTAAACGTATTATGCTAAATTTTACAAATTTGTTTTCTCGTGGTTAAAAAATTAAACGACCGTGAAATAAATATATTCAAATGTTGGTTAAATTATTCTTTAATTTAAATAAAAATGGTTGTTGATGTGCCAATCCAGATAATTTTAATACTACTTTTATTAATATTTTGAAAACACCATGGTTACGTAAAAATGTATATCATTATTATAATAATTTATTAAACATAACAAAAATAATTCATGATTAAAATTTATATTTTAAATGAAATTTTAAAAATTTTAAATTACTTTATTAATATTATGTATATTATTTAAATATCAATTTTAATATATATATATTTTTTTTTTTGTAAATTAATATGTTTAATCTAAATATACTTATAATGTTTTCTTTTGCACAAAACTATAAAAACAAGATGGTGGGAACTACTAAAATGACATTGAAAATGTGGCCGAGGGTAAATTTTCACTGTTGTTATCATTATTCACGTGACTACCTATCACTCAAATAAATATTGAAAAGAATATTTAAGAAAATATAAATAATGAAAATGATATAAAAGGTTACCCAACTGATGGATAAAATTTAAAAAAAAATAATATTTTCTTGCCAAAAATACCAAATAAAAAATAATTGTATCTAATAACAGGATAATTCACATAAAAAATTACATTGACTGTATTTTTTATATGATATTGCCATTATAAATTCTAGAATATCTAGATAAAAAATAATAAAACATTTTTAATGACATAGATAATAATCATGATATGATATGTAAAGAGTGGGAAACAAAATAATTAATTACGATAAACGACCATATGAATGGGCTTATTTTTATAATGAACGCAAACGTGACCGAATTCGTTTAAAAAAATACTAGCGCGACTGTAAACATAATATTATTATTTTGAATTTAACGTAAACGAATTAATGTTTTTGATGAACATTAATAACACTAAATTTTGGAGGATATCACTTCAGCGTACAAGTAAAATGCTGGTATAAAATATATTTAAGTGGACCAGAGACTAGCTCAACAACGAAGTCTGTAAATACCAGACAATCTCGGTCGCCGAAATCTTTTCCCCTTTTTATAGAGGAGAAGGTAAATAAGAACCTGAACAATATTAAAATATATCGAAATAATGATTCATATATTATGTATATTTATAATATTTTATTATTTGTGCGTATGAATATATTTATATGCATTTTTATTTAAAACAAAATTATTTACATTCGGTTACTCAAAAATAGACCAGACATGTCATTTTATATAACGAATATAATGACCTATAATAGTATAATGATGTGTGAAATGCACGTTCTAATAAAATACACTTATATAGTAATTACGATAAAACTATCAAAATCTAGCTATTAAAGTATCCGTTATTTAGAGGTTTCCCTATAGATAAATAGTTAAAATATCTCCGTTTCTGGAAAAATGTTAACTATTTGGAGGTGTCTGCTATCAAGAGGTTCCCGTTAAGGGGGGTTTCACTGATTTCACTGTTTTTACTATTTTTTTTTCTCTTTAATAAATTGATGTATTAACATTTTATATTAATTAATGTATTGTGCATCAGTGATTAAAGATTATTATTATTATTATTTATTTCGTTTAAAAGCTAATTTTATTTGGCATACTGCTCTTTTTAAATAGTCTAGGTCATTTTTCGGGTTTCATTAAAGTAATAAATAGTGTGATTTTTTTAATGCAAGACACTTATTGACTTGTAGACTATTAATGTTTTTACAAATATTGAATTTGTTATAGTACAGTAAAACAATAATTATTTTCATCGTATACCTATATCTTATATATATATATATATTATATAATATACACTTTTAGATTGGTAAATATAAATATTAATTAATTGTTTTGTTAAACAGAATATTATATTATTTAGGTGTGTATAATTTGGATAATTTCCATGATAATTTATTTTGAATATCTTTTTATGACATGAAGTGAACATTATTCATTTCACAATCCTATTAGGATTTTAATTGAATGGTAAACCACATAATTTATGTTAATACCTACTATTACTTTTAATTAGATTAAAATTTGAATAATTTAAATCTGCCGTTAATGTTTTTATAGATACTACGGTCCACGAGAGTCGTTTACAAAAAATATAGTTGTTTATAAGTTTACAATAACGAAGAAGAAAAAATGCATACAATTGTTTCTGTAAAAGAATTACAAATCTAAGACATAATCTTCAGTTCTAGTTACGATTATACGAGGGATAAACTCTGAAGACAAGTTTTGATGAAAAAACTTTCGGTCACATAATACAGAAAAAACAACAATGATTGCCTGCTTAAAGATTCTGTACGCAAACATTTACGGATGTTAATTCAAAGACAAACACAATGTTTATTACCTACCTATATATCTATTATGAATGTTATGGTCATTTTAAATCATTACGATGAATAACACTGGAAATTATGAGAGGTTGAAATTTGGAATTAATTAGATTATTTTTGTTTTAAATATATACTTTATTACCGTACACTTACCGTTACTTTATAGGCCGCCATTTTGGTGGTTTAAAAATACAAAATATTAATAAGATCCACACGAACAAAACAAAAAAAATTAAATCAGCTCAAAAACTCAATAACTGAAACAAAATACCACAAAACAAAACCATTACCTGTTGGTACCGTCATTTTTGTCGTGTACAAATATCTAAATATTTAATATTATAAATATTAACCAGTGACATACGCAACTGATTAGAATGAACACTGCTGGTAAATGGTGATATAAATATATCAATATTCGGGGGTGAAAAATGAGTCACTAAGACTGACGGACTCTATGCTCATATCAGAATGATTAAAATATAAAAAGTTGTAATATGATTATATATGTGGACTAAATATATAATTATCAGGAATTCGTTTAACAAAAAAATGTATTTGAGTAAATTATACTAAATAGTATCACGCTAAAAATAATTGTGTAATAATATTTATTTTTATATCAAAAAGAAAAAAGGAAACATGTTTCTGTTTTTTTACATTTATATTGCCCGAGGCGTTTAACCCATTGGTCCCTCCTCTTTCAATCTAGCTTTAAAGTGAACTTTAGAGATACCACCCTATAGCAACTTCAGAACTAGAACGCTTAAAACAACTGAAGGTATTTTGATGGCAACGACAAAGCAACAACAATGTAAACTACCGATATAATATAGCATTGGTATAGAACTCAAATACGCCCGCGGTAGAAACATGAGTTTTTCGTTAAATTAATTGTATATCTGTGAGTACCAAAAATATCTGGAGACCTTCGTGTACAATTTCCAAAAAGTTATTTAGAAATATCACGTCAGTATAAAATATAACGTCTAAAGCTGCATTATCGTGATTACATTTTACTGCCATTAAATTATCGTTTTATTTCTATGCAATAACCATTCCCCGCGTTCAAACGTCGTTCCATATCGAAGTGCAGTGATTGTGCGACCAGATATTGTGGTCTAAATATTAAAATAATATCAACCAGATTTATCATGCCGGTCCTCTATCGTTCAATAGGTATGCCAGTCACTGAATTTACGATCACAGAAACGTATATATTATAATAACGCGGTACATATAGTGCCATAAAATTTCGAGTATGTGTAATCGACATTTTAGGTAAAATTTATCGCGGGAAGTACGCTTTTGTATTTTGTTCCGTGGCCGGTATGGTTACATGTTAAACACAATTAATTATATTTTTGGCTACATATGGTCTAATTGAAAACCTTGGACATATTTATAATATGTATATCAGAAAATTTCAGTACAAAAACGAAATAGTGAATTCCTTGAATATTCAAGAAACTTATCTCGTGTATTTTGGGAAAAGGGGTAGGAGGAGATGGTTGCTATCACCGGAGTTGACCACACTTCTCTCGCTCAACTATTCAACAAATCGAAAAGTACATTTAATGAAGTCTCGAATGCATTTTTAACGGTTTTGTGGGTGACACGTGTTTGTGACATGAGACGAGTGAGTGGTACGTCTATCATATTATTTTATGATGTCACAATACCCATCGCTCTTGTCCTCGAGCTCCACCCCACGTCCATTCAAAATTTATAGAGTGTGTTTTTGATAATAATAATCGCAAATTGTATATGTACTGCGTATATTTACTCTAAATGCCAAAACAGATTTCATAGAATACGTAATTATATGATATATACTAAAAATATTACGACTTATACTCGTACACTTGAATAGCAACTCATAACGCCCCAGATCATAAAATGTAGGTACTGTTAAGACATCTTAAATGTTATATACGTCATGATATGTAATTCAAATTTCTGATATTGAATAAATAGAAATTATTTTCAATTAATAAATCTAATATGTGCTAAGACTTGAGAGTTACATTTCGAATAATATGACCTTTGAACTAATTGGCAACTTACTAATGATATAAATTAATTGTACCTTTTAAAATTACACGAATTTCAATTAAACAATAATTGTTAATAGGTGCTATGTATTATGTCAATCGTTTCAAGTTATTTGATGTTAATTATACTTAAATAAATAAAAATCTATTACACTTTAAAGCTTAAATATTGCAATAAATCTAAAATTGATTCATATACAATATACGAATAAATATATACATAAGAGATTTAAAATATTATTCTTTTGTGCGTTATGAATATAAATTAATAAAGGTACCTATGTTTCAAAAATTAATATACGATTTAATAATATAAATATCTGTTTAATTTGGCATTTTTTATTATGACGATTTATATTTACAAAATGTATAATCAGTTACCACAAGTATTAAAATAAACTTTTGACTAGAAATTTCGGACAAATGATGTAAAGAGTATGTAAATCGGGCGTCATTCAAAACCACACATTTACCATTCATAACCATTAACCACACATTTTAGATCGTTCTATAGCGTGTCCGTTTTTTTCTTTTGATAAAAAAGGAAATTTGGAAGATCGATAATTTGACCGCACACATTTGATTGACAGTGAAAATTTAAACATTTATTATTATTGAACAAATTATTTAAAAAAAAAATTAAAAATATTATAAAATGAAATGAGTTATGTAAAAATAGATAATGCTTGGATTGGATACACATACATCTTAGTATTTTCTTTTCAAATATTCTATTAAATTAATTTCGTTTCTTATACATTTGTGATCATGATTAAATATGATTAACTTACTGGTGTAAAGATATTATGATTTTAACTAAATGTGTGCATTATTGATACATATCAGTGTGTGTGGTATTGAAGAGTTTGATTTTGAGAATGATGTGTGGAATAGATATATAATAAATGTGTATGGATTTGAAAGATGACCTTTTTTTGAAAGTATGCAGTTTTGACGACCGCCGTATAAATCTTGGTAAAATTTTAAAATACAATTAAGATAATCTTATCTTACAATTAAACTGGACAACGAATCATAATAAACTTAATAACTACGCTTTTACTAGATATCTAGATGTTAGAATTTTTTTTCATTATTATGTTTACAAATTGATCTTGTTTATAACCAAACACAAATTTAAATGCAAATAGTATTTTTTTAATGTTAAGAAAGATTGGTTTCCAAACACAAAACTCGTATGATAAATAAAATTTATTAAATATATTTGTATATTTTAAGGCATTTTTTATTACGTATTAATTTAGAAAAAATAATTTTTCTTTATAAAGAGAAACATTAATCTTATACAATTTATTTATTTGTTTTTAATTTATTAAACATCAATTTGTTATATTATTTACCTATATTTTGTCACTTCAAATAAAGAATAAATATTATAAACTAGATAATTATTATTAAATAATCGTTGGTTTATTTAATGTTATTAACTAAAACTATAACCAGTAAAAGACTAGGTAGCATAGCCATTAGATAATAAAATCATTATCAGTAAGAACCATAAAAATAAAACTATAATAGTCGTATATTAAAATACCTTTGAAACTAGTATTCAAAAAAGTATATTTAAATTTACTAATTTTAAGTATTTAAATCTATTTCAAGTCATTATATTATGTACCTATCCCCTGTTAAAAGGTAAAAATGTATGTCTATAGCGTACCTACTTACATAATTTGAACATAATAAGGGAACCGATAATTTATTGAAAAATGGCTTTATTGTATTTAGAATTTTTATAAATAATAAAATAAATTATTAAAAATTACAACTTTAATTTTGATATCGTAAAATGAATCTGGTTAAGGTAGGTACACTTAAACTACATTTTAAATTTACATAAAATTATAAGAAATATCAATATATTTGCTATTAATTGAATGTAGTAATTTATTTATCTATAGTAAATAATAATTAATATGTATGACTATGTGATTATAATTTTGTTATAACAATATTTTTAGGTAAGCGATATTTTAATGGAGCCAAAAGAGTCGTAGTCATTGGTGCTTGTGAACGTAAGAAAACAAAAAAAAAAAAAAATATGGGAAAACATTATGAAGTTATGAAAAATACAAGTAAAATAAATATCATGTTTAAACTGATGAGTAAGTAAGTTAAAACATGGTAAAAAAAAAAAAATGAATTTATGTATATAACATTTAAAGAATTTCCCTTTTAGATAAAACAAATTAAAGTAGTAAAAACCATAGTGGTAATCATATTTCGGACAATTTTAGCATCTAAAGGATCTTTTTGTATATTTATGATATAATAAATTATAATTATGAAAATTTGATTTTTTTTTTCAAGTTTGTTACGAATAAGATAACTCTTTTAGATGATAAGGTTCACTATAAGTAAATATGTGAAGTATAATATTAATTATGTATTTATTTGTTATTATTTATTTACAATTTTAATAAATTATGATTGATAATAAGATATAAATTTATTTTTTATTTTTAGCTAATGTACAACAAAAAGATCTTTAGATAAAATCTGCAAAAAAATAGGGTAGATAAAACAATTATAAATTATTTGAGTTAGAATTTAATCTTTTAAATTACCTACTTTCATTATTAAAATTAATTTACATTTTAAATTTGGTTATTATTCGTAATATTCTAACACATTAATATTAGGTTTATGTTTAAGGTCACACTTCTTACTTGTTTCACTCAACATATGAATACTTTATCAAGTTAATTGCTTTTATTATTCATATAAGTGTATAATTTTTCTCTATTATTAAAGATTCAATTCTTTATATTGCACAAGTCTACTTTATTTAGAAAGTTATGTTAAATTTAAATCAATGTGCACGGATGATGCAGTACTATCCATTAAAAAAAAATTATGTTTGGTACCTTCTTTCCTCCGATTTAATAAGATCATGTGCAGCATCATGCATCACGCGTTCTGATGATGTGTTTCAACATTATGAAAAAATAGCAAGAAAAGGTGTAGTGAAAATCAATATGATATGATTTATAAACAAAAAGGTCAAAACAATATGATGAAACAACTAATGGAAATTAAAACAATTCAAAAGGTAGGTTGGAATTTAAAGTAAATACTTATATGTTTTGTGATTTATGATTTTGTAATAGAAGTATATTAGAAAGCAGAAAATGATCTTGTAATATAATATGTTAAAAAACTATAGGTTATATTTTAAAACTTACTATGATATAGTCATTAGAAGTACGTATTTCTTTCAGTTAAACATGCGTGTTCATTACAAAAAAAGATTTGGATATAAAATGTATTAATAAATGCATTTATTTTTAAAGTTATGATTAAAGTATAAAAAAAAATGCATAAACTATAACTACTATAAGTACTATGTTAAAAACAGTAAAATTTACGATTTACCGTTTATAAGTATTGCTTTACACGTGTTTTTATATGTTATAATCCCTATTCATATTTACCTCTAAACAATCGTTTTCAACTCTAAATCATGAAAAAAAATACTTAAGGTCAAAAATATCTAAGTAGAGATTAAACGCACTTTTGACATTCTATATCGAATCAAAAACAACAAAGCAAATTATTGATAGAGTATATATTTTTTTTCTACACGCTCTTTAACTTACTAACATGTTTATAATAAATTATTAAGTGTTATTTTATGTATTAAAAAGTCATAGTTGTAATAATAGTAATTTTTCAAATAATTAAAAGCTATTTAAAAATAAAAATAAAATTTCTAAATAAATACATTTTTTATGTAGGTATAATTTGCTCATTAACTTTAATTTATTAATACATTTTTATTTATTTTTATTTAAACAATATTGGAAAAAAAATGATAATAAAAAAAATATGTTAAAAGTAAAATTACTAACTTAGGACAAGATACAAAAACTTATTGGATAATATGATAATTCGTATATGTATGTTTTTAAGTTGTATTATTGTAAAAAAAAAAAAATATTTAATTTAAATATAAATGTAATTAATTATTTGAGAAAACGAAGATCACCCAATTATTAACATAGTAATAGATATGGTCCATTTAAATATTGATATGGTATGGTCCATGTCGTTTAACTTTAGAAATTAGAAAGGACAAATCTAGAAAAAATTTGGAAAAACAAACGAAAATAATTATAGATTTATTAAATATTAAACTTTCGGTTGCTAATATAGTGCGTATGTCGATAGAGGAAAGGATGATCTTCGTTCAGTTATCACATTTGTATAAAAAATAATGGATGGGGTTTATCAATTCATAATTAATAAAGTTTAAAATAAATTAAATATAACAATACATATATGTAAATTTAAATGTTTTCTATAATTTAACATAAATTAAACTAAAACTGTATAGAAGAACTTTATAGTTAATAAAATAATTAGTTAAAGTAAAATTAATAGTTTTTTCCATAGATATTTAAAATTTTTTTTTAAATAATTAGTTTAATAGTGACATAAAATGTCAGTCTTTATTTTTTATCTTTATAATCTAATTGATTAGTAAAAAACAAATGGTCTGATGTTCATTTAAATAAAGAAATATTTGTTAAAACGTGAACAATGCACTACAGTGTTATTATGTACAAGTATTTTATGTTATACTATTTTTGCTATATAACGTTAACGGATTTCAACAACAACCAGAGTGTTAAGAGATATTTAGTGTGATACACTCGATTAAACAATGAGGCGTCCAAGAAGATTTTCGTTTTCTTCGTTTATACTTTTATAGTCATAACTTACAAAACATTATGTGATTAAATTATATACTTTCTTTGATAATAAATATCATACATGGTTCTTGAACCAAATTCAAAAGCCGCACAGCTCGCTATTTATTTAATTTTTGTAGAATACTAGTAAAAAGATGCTTGTACTCGATATTATAACATTATGTATTTTATTCAGTAATAATAATAGTACTATTTATAACGTAATATAGTAATAGTATAAGGTATAATATAGCAATATTTGATTATTTTCTACGATATGAAAAAAAAACCAGTAAATAATAATTGTTATAACGTGGAAAACGATTATTTAAATTTTAAATTCTTATTATTAATTAGTAATTTAGATTGATTAATAATAATATCTACTAAAATCATAATTATTTATCTATATTAATACTATGTATTTTTATGTGTATAGATAATAGATGGTGAGGTTTGAGATATATTTTAAAGTATTTGTTTGTGATATATTATTATTACTGTTATGAATTATCATGTTTTTATATTATAAATATTTTAATATATAAAACTTTTTAATCGGCTTTAAAATAGTCCGGTTAATTGGTTTATTTTCTTATAAGATATAATATACAATCTTGTAATATTTTGTTTTTTACTTTAGATGGAAATATCAAAAATATATTTATTTTTTTTTTATAGATCAATGTTATTATGAATGAAAGATTTTGCACCTGTGTGGTAAATTATAATGAAATGACTCAACATTGGAATTTATATCAGATATATAATGTTTATTATTTTTATTATATTTAATTAAGTAAAATTAATTGAGAATAATAATTATTTATTCAAAATTTCGTATCATCAGTGAATAAAAAATAAAAAATACGAGATTTTATTTCATTGGTAACGAGAATAATTAGTTATTTTTCATTTACCAAATGTTCAATGCTAAAAACATATCCTTTTGTAATATTTTATTGTTATTCTCTTTTCTTTATCGGTCATTAAGTATAAACATTAACAAATCATTAAAAATACAGTAAACGTTGCTATACACATGCACATTAAAATTGTACAGATTTTTACATCTTTTACGCATTATCGTGAATGTGCTTATCATAATATTCCAGGAAAAAAAATGAATATTGCATTCATTTTATACCACTCCATAGGAGCTGGATAATTTTAAATTTATTTTGACTTTCAATGTAAACATAAGTAAGCTTTCGACTGTATTATTTTGAATAATATATTGTAATAGAATATAATATATACATTGCATATTATATAAGGTAAAGCTGAACATGTTTATATGTATTGTGTTTATTTCAAACGGCTGTTACAGGCATTTATTATAACAAGATGATTTCATAAAAAGCGTTTTAATTAAATCATCTTAAATTTTCAATCCAAACATAATACCTACAGGCTATTAATTTACAGTTACATAATCAATATTTTTTTTAACAACACAAAAATAATACTTAAAAATGCAGATTGATGGTAAACTGTATGTTTAAAAAACGTAAATAAGTATTATCAATAAATTATATTATAAGATTTAAAAAAAATACTGCTTGTGTAAGTAGTTTATACTTAAAAAAAGTAATGAACTAATTTTATTAAACTATTAGTCCCTAATTCACAACTTTAATATTAGCAAAATAAAGTAAATCTATACATATTATTATGTATGACAAATAACAACCATTCATAATATTCTATAATATGTATTTATTATACATACATAACATAATTTTCATTAAAATATATTAATTATTTCATAACCGAAAGAGTGGAATGGAAATTGAAATTAATATAAAAATGTGTGAAATATTGAGATATATTAACATTACGAAAAAATATTCTAAATTTAAATAGCAATATGGCAATTAATTTAATTAAATTTATTTTTAAAATGTCACGTTATCAAATGTGCACGTTACTAAAAAAAAAACTGTTAACTGAACATAGAATATATACTAACATAGGTACTGTAAACATTAATGGGAGACAATATTATGTATTAAAATAAAATATATCACAAGACGAATAAAACAAAACATTTAATATTTCATTCCATCTTATCTAGCATTAGTTTTGTTTTTAATGATTTCAATAGACAATAGAAAATATATAAATCTATAATTAAACGTCAAATCAAAAATAAAAAATCCCAATGATAAAATTAATAAAATTATAGAAAAGATGCATTAAGATATTGTGGTTATTTTATTGCAATTGAGTAGTGATGTTTGATTAGAAACCAATGACACATGGGTTTGAAATGTAAATAGATTCAATGACTCTATAAAAGAAACTGAATTTTTTAAGATAAATTCTAACTCCACATTTCTTTTTAGTTTGTCCTAATATTTATAGTGAATCTACTGAGAAATGTAACAAGTGTTCTTCAAAGTTTAAACTGAGTACTAGATTCAATTTTCGATTGACGTGTTTAGCTACTTAAAATGTTATAATACTTTTTTAAAATGTAAAACAGATAAAGATTGTAAAAAAAGTTTATTTCAAAACTAAAAAATTCTTCACTCTGGACATAATTTAAAATAAGGATATAATATAGAATATACAATTAAGTGTCCTTAAGAATTTTTTTAATTTTTTTTTATCAGTAATAAATGGATAAAGGATAAATAGTACATATCTTTTTTGATTTATGTATACATAGTAGTTTAACAAGCGTGCTCGCCCTAAATTTTTATTTAATACTGAATGCCTTACACTCTGATTTTTAGAATTTTCAGATGATGGTATTAAACACTATGATATAAATTTTTTGATTTTTTTTAAGGTGTGGTCTATGACGATACAAAATTTTATTTTTCAAACGAAAACATTCTTAATTTACTGTAAATTGATATATTGAATGGATAATCTTTTTTTTAAAATTTTGCTGAAACCAATTAAAAACTTGAACTAGTAGTTTTTTAGTTATTATAATGTAACACAAATGTAACAGCTTTTAAAAAGATAAAAAAATAAATATAATTATTTGGATCATTTATATTAATTTTAAATATTGACTATTATAGATTAATAATATAAGCTACTAAAATATTTATAGGCTCCATATCTTCAATATCCATTATCATGGGACTTATTATTCTTACAAGGAAAAACAATACAAACAAATCTCAAGAATTTTAAAACATGTTCTTAAAGTAAGTAAGTATTTTTGGTGAATCACTCTATATATTTTGTTTTTATGCAATATATAACATATTTATCTATCTAATATTTATAAACTTTTTATAAAAAATACTGTTTATATGTTTGGTAATATTATATTTTAAAATCGACAAAACGATTAATTTCATAATGAATCTGTTTAAAAAAGAGGCGTAACATCAATATTTAAATTATATATAATACTTAGATTAAAAATATTTTACTTACATTTATTAAAATATATTATAGTTAAATAAAAATAATTTTTACTGTTACTAAAGTTATACCAGTTTGGTGTAACATATAAGTATAATAAGTATGGATTATCTTTTAAAAATACAAAAATACTGGGATTGTTTTGTTGAAAAATAAGGCAACATATTTTGTCAAGTAAATTATAATATATTATAGTAATGACCTAATCTATAGAAGAGAGTAACTATACAAAGCTTTAGTCTAACATTTTGATTTGTATTCAAAACAACTATAATAGATCTAGTGTTGAAGCTCAATACAATGGCATTGTGCCACTTTATATGGTATAGTAATTAAGGGTGTATAAAATAGAGTAGTTTAAAAATTTAGCGTACATTATATGTACTATTTTTAGCATAGTTGTATAAAACAAAACTAGTTATAAAGTCGTTCTTTTAAATAATGATTAAATCTTAAAGTAATATATTCTTTAATATATTAACATAATTCATTCTCAATCTTAGAGACTCAATTTAATATTTTCTGAAAATATTCTAGATGATTAAATTAAATATAAACGATTCATATTATCGGCATTTAAAAAGAATAATATGAATTAATATTTTATCAGTGTATATTTTTTTCCATGGGCATGTCATTAAAAACCTTTGATATACTTATTATATATTATAGGTATATTTATTATTTATACATTTTTTTTTCAAAAATAACTTTGGTTTATTATTTTAATCTTTAATATCGTGTTTCAATTTGATTTTAATTAATATAATAATTGAACTCTTTGATGAATTTATATATTTTTTTAAACACATGACGTTTTCATCAATCATTGAATTGAAAATATTTAATTTAACAAAATCATATTTAATATTTATATGGTAATGACTTTATGAGTAAGTTTCTATGGATTAAATAACCTAACCTAATTTAACATCCGCTTATTATTAGGTACGTTTATTATTTATGATTTTACATAGATTTGTTGGTCAGTTGTTAGTAGATAGTACGGTTCAGTTACTATTCAATTTATATTTTTTTTTATTACGTATAAAATGACATATTAGAATGATTTATATTAAAATGCTATCGATTTTTTGCCTATAATTATTTGGTCTGAAACCAACAAATATTTTAATAATATCTAAAATGTAGAATGACCATTTATTAAGAATACAACCGAATTAATAGCGCTGGGAATTTTTTATGTATATATCATTGGCAATTCAGTAGTTTACTGTGTACTAAGAATTTTATTACATTATTATTATTATACTATTACAGTTTAGTAATTATTTCGTAATATATAAAAAATGTTAAATCTAGTTCATTAAATCATTTAAATTTAAACTTAGATTTATATTAATTAGTATTCTGTTGCCGGTTATTTTATTTTACAAATATATATATATATATATATAAATACTCATAAAAACATAGGTAGGTATTTGATCTTTGATAGATGCTTCTCAATTAAATAATTTTTAAATTTTTGGTATTAATACTTTAATTTCTTTTCTCTGACTTATTAGTTACTACTGTTACGAGTATAATGATGTATCTCATTATCTTATCAAAATATACGAATGTTGTATTAAAATGACTTCGGTGGGTCTAGTTTTGAACATCAATCCAGCACAATTCATCAAATACAGCACCCAATAGGTAGTATAGGTGCCATATATTATATGTCAAATAAACTAACTCTATATGATTGATGAAACGCGAATATCGAAATACCATTAGAATAATTTATAACAACACGGAGTTTAGTATTTATATATGTCAAATTATAGCCTCGTCGCGAATGATCTAACTAGAATTTACATATATCTACTATTATTATTTATGTTAAATAATAAAAGGTTTATTTTTGGTTAAAAAATATCTTAAACAATATAAAAATAAGAAACTAAATAATTTGATTTTGAAATGAATTATCTATACTTTCGAAACTATTCAACAATAACGAGACGTGGTAAATTATCTATTTTTTCATTATTATTAAATAATATTGTCATACATATCACAACTTAGATTGAAGAAGCACCTGTAAGTTTTAGAATTCAATTACCAAAGTTACTTGAATCAAAAATATATATTATATTGATGAGAAAACTATTTATATTTTAAAGTAAATAAAAAATATATTATTTAATTATTTTTATCAAACTAATTGATAAACTTAATATGAAGGTTATGTTCTCCACAATCATAATTTTTTTTTTACTTAACACTTAAAATATATAAAATATTAATTTAATTTAAAGTTAATTGTCGTACAACATGTACTTTGTGTTTCTAGGAAAATCCAAAAACACCAGCTCGAGAAAATAATATTATTTCCATACAATGGAATATTTATCAAGTGATCTATTATATAAGAATGAATTGTTGCTATTTACATGTATTTTGTATGTTTTTGTGTTTATTATTATTTATTTTTTATTATGAGGTGTTGATTGTATTGGTTTAACGATAGTATTTTGTTTATGTCTGTGTACACATTATAACAGAAACAAATATTGATCTTCAACTTGGAGGATGGTTTTTGATAGAAAATTGGTTCTATTAGGTACTTTTATATTTACATTTACACCTTTACATTTCCTGTACCTACTTTTCAAAATAATCAAAAATAACAAAAATAATCATTTTGGAAATATGGAATTGTTATGCTAAACGAATTTTTCAACAAATATAATTTTATCCACTAGTTATTATTAAAAAATGAATACATGTTGAGACGTGAAATTTTCACCAACTATTCATATTAAAACTTGATAAATGATCCGTCATTCAATGATAATTTGGACGAACGACAATTGAACGCATGAGATATTTTGACTCGTGTAATTTTAACTCATTACATTTTGGCGCAAATTAATTTCGACTAAAAAAAAAAAAAATAAAAAAAAAAATAAAAATGAAAAAAAAAATCATTAATTATATGTCCTAAATTACTTAGCTTAATACCCTTGAACGACCCTAAAACTAATACTCGTATGTTACAAACGTTTTTTACACCAACATACTGTTAAAATTTCTATCATCTATTCACACCGATCAATAAAATCTTAATTTCAATTAGTAACTCAATAACTAATTTTGATTTTTTCCATAACTTAACCAGGTTAAAATCATTAATTTAATATTGTAAACAATTCCTTTTTATATTAAGATAAGCATATTATGTTGTCACGTATTTTTTTTTTTTTTTTTTGTATAATTATAAGAGTTTACAATGTTTACAATGCTTACTACAAAGCTATTCTAACAGGTTTTCTTACTGAAACATAAATATTCCAAAAATACACCAATTTATTTTATATATTTTTTTTATAAATTTAAGTATTGACGAAAAATAATGATTTTGCTAATTTTTTTGAAATTAAAAATTTTAATTCTTATGGATTTTAAACTTTTAACAATCACGTAAAATAATATTGATCTTACATATCTCACATATTCATCTTATATCTATTGATTAATTTAAATTATTTTAGATTAAATTCAAGCTGTATTCTATACACAAATCTTTCTACAGTTCGTCTGTACTGATTTATAATAGCTAGTAATATTACATTATTTAATAATAGTAATAATTTATTATTTTTAAATATATGCCAACCGAAGTTTTCAAAAATTAATTTAATCAACCTCATCACTAATAAAGAAATTATATACATTTTGCAATATAGACATGTAGTAAAAAATCGCTTAGAAATTTAGGTTGACAGGTTGTATGATATTTTCGCTCAGGAAGGTTTATAAAATACGATTATATTTTGTGATAGAATTCAAATAAAACATATTTCCATTATAGTCACTTTATCAATGATAAGTGTTATCCTACTATATTATAGCAGAACGAACCTTTTTTTTCACGTAAATTGTGTTTTAAAATTTGAAAACATTGCTTAGGCGTTGAATCAGTTTGAATTATTACTTTACAAGTTATAATACATAAATAATACAAGAGACCCGTTAGTTTATTTTCATAAAAAACATGCGTATATTTAAAATTACTGACGAAGAATTAAGAATGTTAAATTTAAAACTGTAGCAATGGAATTTGAGACAATATGATACAAATTATACCCACGTATGCAAGAAGTATAATCCGGAACATAGATAATACAATATAATGTAGGTACCTTGGAGAATTCTCTGAACAACTGGTAGTAAATAGTGTCAATTAACTTAATATTAATGTACTACCGTATAATGGCGATGGCCATCATCCATAATAACGTTTGATGAGTTATTTGTACTTGTCATTTGTCAATCGTAATTTTTAATCTATGTCGACATCCGGCTCTATCGCTAAAAACTGTATTAACAATTTGTATTTATTTTTTTATGTAAATATATTACTGTCAGCGGAATGCTACTATTTCACAGTAAATAACAAGATCGAGTCGAGCAAATCAAAATTAGCAATATCCTTGGGACTTTAGTGGGAGAATGAAAATAAAACAGATATTTACCAATAAACTGTTAGCATCCTCAATTTGTTTGTTCACAGTAAACACAGCATATAACATCAAGCCATTTAGCACCATACGCTGTTAGCTTTAGGACTGTATTCAAAAGATTCCCTTTGAAGTATTCTAATTTTTATAGGAAAATTAATACAATTATAACTAAATATTTAAATACGTAAACTGTGAGTTATAATAATAAAACTATTAAAAATATTTTTATGAAACGGTGCTTTGTATGTGCAATTTATCATACTAAAGAATAATATTATATATAGAAATAATATGAATAAATTTTACAAATTAATACCTACTAAAAATAATATTAGAATTTATAAATTGTGGTAGTGGAAATTACTATTGTTACTAAACGTATTATAAATAAATATTGGCGTTTAAAACATTGTACAAAAATAAAATTGTATTGTGTTTGAGTACGCATAATATACTTAGTTTAATACAAACATTTTAAAAGCTGAATAATTAATAGAAATTAGTTTAATTGAATTGTATTAGCTTATCATTTCTACGGCAGATACATTTTTTTAAATTAAAATTCACGTATGGAAAAATTTAGATAAAACTTTGAAGTTACGTGTTTTAAAATGTTGTTTTTAAATAACAAACATAATAACTAATAATTTATTGTTTAAATTCAAAAAAATTACGAAATTAAAGAATCACATAATCTTTTTCCACACCTCACCCCCGACTAACTCCCTAAAAATTATAATGCAATGATTTTTTTTGGTTACATTCTTTTTTTTTAAATTATACATTTTTGTTTTTAAAACTTCTAAAATCTCAATATATATTGTCATAATGTGAAGTATATTATTTTTCGAACCACATGTTGAGTAACTCTTTATTAATTTCAATTTTTAAAGAATAATACAACTGTTTAAAATAATTAAAATGTTTGTTTAAATTCCATCTACGTTCGTTAACCCCTACTTTAATGTTGTATTATTAATTGTTGGAAGATGTAAAAGCTTACGTTCAAATATATTTTGAGATATCCATTGATGTATAATAGTAATAAAACCCATTAGTATAAGGTTATTGAAACACAAGTGCGTAGGTTTGTAAGCACGTATACGAAAACGTCACATTGTTCCAAAACAAGTTTTTACTTTGTATGATAACATGGATAGAAAATACACTAATTTGACAGCTATTATTATGCAACAATGAATATGACATTATTTAATTGAATACCCTCAACATATACCCACTCTATTATTCAGTCACCTTTGTGAAACCAGGACAATAGTCTGTCTTAAGCCAATAATGATATATTTTTGTAACTATAATAAAAGTCAAAAGTACTTTTTGTATTAAGTGTTACGCAAATAATATTAATATAGTTGATGGTACATATTAGTAGTATACACAAACTCAACAACATCATTGAGTTTTTTTGTTTTATATTTACAATAGCATTAGAACTACTTTTAGTTTAAGTGCGTTATAGATTTTAATTTTAATAACAAAATAATATAACCAATTTTCAAATCGAATATTATTGAAATAAAATATTTTTTAAATTTTAAAT
>NC_040877.1:92154018-92197156 GCF_003676215.2 Rhopalosiphum maidis
ATATGGCTATGCACCTATGCTAGTTAAGTTAACTGAACTAATTTTTAACTAAGTCATTACATATAATATTGCTATAGATTTATAAATTAATATCAATACCACTATTTCATGATTTTAACTAATTTTTGTTTAAAATAAGTTACTAAAACTATGATAAATAATATTTTAATTTTAAATTTATTTAGTAGCTAATGGAGATTCCTATTCTATTCCAAAAAAGACAGCAATATTCCACACGTCCATCAGTAGATTCTCTTCTAGATGAATTGGATTCATCACTTTCTTCAAAAGGTAAATTAATTTATTAATTTTTGTTTATTTTAAGTTACTTTATTTAAGTAAATAATTTAAGAGGACGTCTCACCCGCATGTGTTGCTTCTGTCTTACACACATACGACATAGTAAATTTTCTTTCATCAGTTACATTAGTGTGCTATTAGTTTTAATATTAAAGTGAATTGACCTCTTATCAAACTTTTAGGTAAGAACATTATCTGTGTTCTCTCGTTGGTTTTTTACGATATTTTAATTTTTAAGTGAATTATGAGCATTTTTAAATATTTAATAAATTCATACTCATAACTCACCTAAAATTAAAATATCATAAAAAGCCAACAAGAGACACAGATAATGTCTTACCTAAAAGTTTGATAATAGGTCAATTCACTTTAATATTAAAACTAATAGCACACTATTGAAACTGGTGAACGAAAATTTACTATGTCGTACGTGTGTAAGACGGAGACAACACATGCGGGTGTGAGATGTCCTCTTAAACATAAAGAACACTGTTTTATTTTAAAATTAAAGTTTAATTTTAATTGTATGCATTACAATTTTAAAACATTTGTTTAATATTTTAAATATAATGATTTGATACATAAAAAAAAATAACCACAATAATTACAACAATATCTAGTTACTTTAATTTTATATCAATGTGTATCATGTATTCATAATATTCCTTAATTATTAAGTTTGTTCATTACAAATATTATTTAGTATACTTTATGTTAAATATTCTGGTTGATAAATATTATTTCTTTAGTAACAACGGACAATTGATTCAAAAATGATGATGGAAGAAACCACTACCACAACTACTCGTACTGTATGTCCAACTGCTTCTTCGGCTACTCGAGAACTAGATGATTTAATGGCTTCGCTATCTGATTTTAAGGTAAGAATTTGTGTTAAAACTAAGTTTATTTTATATTTTTATGGTTTAAACTTTGTGCGTAAAATAATGCACAAAAAGTGTTGTTTATATTAAATGCTTAGTTCAACTGCTCATAACATTTATTATTGGCTTAATATTATTTTTACATTTGTGTGATTTTTGGCTATAAAACTGTATTGTAAACATATTAAAGTATTTAAAAAAATTAAAACTTTCAAATGTTGGTAATGAATTGTATAATTTGGTATTCAAAATATATGATGAAATAAATTAAATTATTTACACATTGACTGCCATGTAATCGCCAGTGATCACACTATATGTATCAACATGGGTAACATATTTTTCCATGTCATTCCTAATTTTTATGCACTATTCTATTTGAAAAAACTTGTAAATATATATAAATGTTGATTACATCAAAAAAATTATAACTATTCCTTATTTCTGTTACACCACTTCACTTTTTTAGGTATATTATTGTAGCATAGAAAACTTTGATAATTTAAAGCCATATTCATTTATGGTTGCCGACAGTCATGTGGCATATAACTAATAATGTAATGCATCCGCAAAATACTGCTCTATCCTAATGCTGTGCGGATACTGACGGTTGCATGGCAGTCATTGTATTAATGTAAAAAAAAAAGTTTCTTTGATATAATACTTTTATTAAGTATCATTGGATTATATATTTAATGATTAAAATCAATTTTAAAATGTAATTTATATAGTACCACTAGAAGTGTGGTTTCTAAAAAGTTACTTTAGAATTGTTTTATATACTTCATACAATTTGTCAATAACTGGTCAAGTTAATAAAATGGAATAATAACTTAAAAGTTTGAATAAAATGAATAATAAGTAATAAAATTAGTGTTTGGATTTTGAATAGTAATGCTATTGACTCATTAGATATTGCTCATAACATAACTTCTGTGTGATAAGAAAAGGTTAAGGTTCAGAGTTTGGAGTAAACAAAACAATAAATATAGGATTTTTTGGATTATTGTACAATTTTAATTATTATTTATTACATTTTAAGCCAATTATGTCATTGTTGGTATTTTGAAATTATCTTCAAAATGTTTTTTATAGTAAGTGGATGTCGACTTAGATATCAAAATATTATTTGTGATATTTCCTTTAGCCTTGTTAAAATTAATTTGTTTCTCATTAACATTTCATTTAGAATTTTACTATTTTTAGTAAAACAAACTATTTTAGATTTTTGGTTGAGAATTAAATTAATTGGTTTTACAATGATGTGACTAGTGGTGTAATTTAGTCATATTTTTAGGGAGGGATGAAATTTTTTTAGTGTTTTTACATTGTACCTTCCCCTTCTCCAAAAAAATTGTATTTATCATAAGCATCTCCTTTCAGCACAACAAATGTATGTAGGTATATGGCATAAAAACAAATATCTACAAAATTTATTGTTGAATCAGTAAATAAATGTAGTTGACCCGTATTTAAAAAAAAAAGTCATGGGGGATACGACATATATGTGTATATTTTCATATTCATCATTACTTTTTAGATCACCAATACGTTTATATATATATATATATCAATTGTAACTTTGAGGGTGGTTTGATAATTAGGTTTAGTTGGCACTTTGTGGGGGAGTCAAAACAAAATAAAATTTTCAGAATGTTTCAAAATAATCCAAAAGACACTAAAATCTACGCAGAATGATTTACTAAGCAAGCTTATCAGCCATACTGTATTTTAGATTCTGAGCAGAGCAATGAATGTATTGGTTTATGAATTATATAGTTATATTAAGAATTTGTATGAAAACTGTTTGTTTTTAAACAATATTTTTGTAAGTTAAAATTTATTAGTCATTACTGTAGAGTCTGAATTTTTTCTCCAAAAATGTTTAATAGAATTTTGTAGAAAAGATATAAAGTTTAAAATATTTTGGGTTTTTTTTATACTACTTTTTGATATTTGAACTATATTACTTGTTTAAAGAATTTTCTCATTTATGCATTATAGTTAATGACATTTTTTTTCTGAGTAAAGAGCTTGAAAAAGTGGTTCAAAGTTCCTAATAAGTTGTTTTTTACAGCAATTAAAATATATTGAAATACATAGTTTTTTTTAAACTTATATTTTGGTGTTTTTCAAAAAAAGTTAACCCACTATTAATTAAATTATCATTTCTTAAATTCAATAAAATATTCAAAATATTTAGACATATTTTAAACTATTTATACCTGCTTACCTTTGTATTTTAAAGTTAATTAGAATATAATATATTGATAAAAATATTTAATATATAATAAAATATATTATAATAATGTTGTATTTTTGGCAAAAATTAATTTAACCTACCATATTGCTATAATAGAAAAATAAATGTATAATATAGACAGTATGTCTCTTCTCAGAATCATTTTTTTATTATTATTGAGTTCAAATTCAACAGCTATTACAGTGACTATTCAATGACAAGGTACACACTACACTCATCACCTTATTGTATGGCATAACAATTTTCCTGTTTTTAGATAATTCATAATCACTTTCATTCTCTAACTTTATAATATTGTCTCCATAACAAATAACTTTTTCTTAACCTTGAGACATTTCGATTTTTAAAATAATATTGAAATTCGTTGTGATCCATAAATCATAATTTATAAAGGTGGTAGTTTACTAGGATGAGATTATGTAAATTTAGTTCCCAATGTACATTGTATACTTTTTAAATATTATTAAATATTTTAGAGCATTTAAAATACTCAAATAATTTCATACAATCAGTTTATAATTTAAAGGTACATAATCTAGTTCATTAAACAAGCTTTTCTAAAAATGCTGTGTATACTGTGAACAGTATGAACTTAAGTATTTATTTTACATTTTTGCTTAGAGATATTTTAGTAATATTGGTTTGATTGGATACTTATTATAGCAGTGATGTTACTCTTTAAAAGTTTAGACTACATTTTCCACCGAAAATGCTTTTTGTTCATTTAGTAATAAATGTCACGTAATCTAATGAAATGTTTTGTAACTGAAGTAATATACATTAAATTTAATGTTAAATTTTATTATTTGGCATCTATGAGTTAATAAAATGACTGAATGATCAAAATTATCTGGTATAATTTTCCGTATAGGTCCCTTGCCAAAGTCCTTGTAAGCGTAATTACTTAACCTTGAATATTTTTTTATATTTAAACTTAAATGAAATTAAAAAAATACGTATCTATTTATAAAATTTAAATCTGTAAAATTAGGTCATATATTCTTGTAAACTATTACAGACTTAAAATCAGATTTGCGCAGTTTAGCTAAACAAAAAAAATATATAATGGACATACCCTAATTCACGTATTTTAAGTTAAACTTCTACACGGTGAATGTTTATTTTAGTTATATTTATAATTACTTTTCATATAGCATACGTATGAGCAATAGCTAATTTAAATTGTTCTAAGCACTCAGTTATGTAGTATAGGTTTACCTGAATTTGTATATACATGGTCAGTGGCGTAGACATGATTTCTAAAAGAGATCAAAAAAAAAAGAAGCTAAATGGGAGGAAAAATTTGAAAAATCCCCCACCCTCTCAAAACTTTTTACTTGATAGTAAAATATAGGAACAAATGATCGAGGAACAATGAATATAATTTGAATTAACTAAATATTTCTATAAACATTCAACTGGCATAAGTGTTTGGCGGCCTAACTTCGGCTATTTAGCCGTTCCTGTAACAAATACATTTTCACTCATTTTCAACAATCCCGTGAGTGTCTTTTTTTAGATTTCAGATAAATAAATGGTAGGTACGTACTATGTACTAGTGTACTATGTATACGCGGTGAACTAAATCCGTAGCGACTAGCGATAATAATCTCATTGGTCATTTCTCATAATTTAATAACAACGATAATATCTGATAAAATTTTAAACACAGGCTCACAGTGGAAGCATAGCCCTTTTAGTCGAGCCTACATATGTACATATTACTATATATAAAGTATTGTCTCTATAAATAATAAGAATATAAGATAAGCTATAATAAAGTATAAGCATAGTCGTCATTTCGATGACCATTGACCATTTCGACTAAATAAACATTACTTTACTAAAAATAAAATAAAATTATAATGGTATTTAGTCTTGACAAAATTGTCAACATTTAATAGCTCGATAGATAATAATATCACAAAATAAAACATTATAGTGCATACTGCATAATGTAAGCAAAAACAAAAAAATAATAAAAAGCCGAGGGGGAAGATATAACCCCCACGTAACCCTCCCCCCTTGTATACGCCACTGTATACGGTAGTTTGTCCTTGATATAGAAAAACAGCCAACCGATTTCGATGATTTTTATAAAATGATAATTTCTGTTTCTGGTTTACCTATTTCCAAAACCGTGATAATACTTATTACCAAAATATGACATGGTTGCTTAAGGCAACAGCTTAGGTCGCTTCAGATATCATGTTTTAACTGACCTTACATATCTAATCAGTTAAAACCATATTTAGATTATGTTTATAGGACAAGAGTGTACATGTTTTTAGATTTTGAATACAGTGTAGATTGTATTGATTTTACAATGATGTATATTTTTTCTGTCTTCCATTACAAGCTCGAAAATCAATTAAAAACTTACTTTTGATGCAGTAAATATTTTCGATTTCAATTTTGAGGGTGGTTTCAGGTATAAACGGTGAAATATTGGATCAAATTGGTATTTTAAGGGGTTATAAGTAAAATAATTCTAGTATTTATTCTGTTTATCAAATTAGGACGAAATAAAAAGTTGAGTTAATTTATTGTAATTCAAAAATATTATTTTAAGGATTTGAAATTTTTACATACATTATTATATTTTATATATTTCACAATGTTACACCTTTCTAATGTACGTAGATGTTAACCTAAAAGTTAATAATATAATAAAATTAATGATATTTTTTCGGTAAAATTTAATTCAACTTACCTTATCATTTAATAGTAAAATAAATTACTATTATATAATTATATCATAAAATATACTTAGTAATGTATAATGATAGACAGTCTTCGCTTAGAATCGATTTTAATATGCAGTGATTTATTATTGAATTCAAATTTTCAAAAGTCGTATAGAAGTGCAGACAGTGCAGTTACCTACTTCCCCCATATTTTATATTTACCCTAATGAATTATTAATTATTTATACTATAAATTATAACCAACATTTTATGAATAGAATAAATACAATAAACAACAACCCCTACTTGTTGAAATAATATATATCATTTTCACGAGTTAACTATATTGTTGTAAAATCAATTAAAACCAATACTATTAACTTACAACTTTTCAGCTTGGATTTATGTTAAGGCATTATTGTTTTGGAAATAAAATAAAATATATTAAAAGTGCATTACTTAAGACAGAAAAAAAATTTCAGTTACATTTCGTATATATATGTATATATATAATTGTTTTCTATTATTACCTATATTGTTAAATTTATAAGATATATTGTCGGTATAATAAAATATAAATATTATAAAAAAATAAAGGACATTAATATATACCGTGTATTATCTATTAATGCATCTATAGTTTATCCGTTAGCATTTATTTATTAATCTAATTTTTTATTAACAATTTGATAAAATATATTCTATTATAAATCTAAATTAATTTATTTTTATTGTTCATTGTCGAAGTATAAAATAATTAGATTCTAAAATCTTGTATTAATTTATCATAATTTAAAAAGACTATTTTCAATGAAAACGTGGCTCAAATTATTTTTCATTTTTTACTAAGGCAATTACTATAATATTCAAATCAATCATATTAATCATATTTTATATTTTAATCAAATAAAGTTTGTTTTGAGTACCTATACTATGGTGTATGGATAAAACCTTATTGTAAAATAAATTATGATACCAGTAAAATATATACTTGTTGATTGACTAAATATGAAAAACGTATAATTTAACTTTCTTAGTTAACAAATATAATAATGGATAAAAATTAATTTTAAATATTTATTTTTACTAAGAATGTTTATAACTTTCATAAATCATAGTAGTGTTTATACTTTGTTAAAATAAAATATATATATTATTATATTCACAAGTAGGTACGTGGTCTTTAAAATTAAATTAAATTATTATTTCATTTTTGTTTTATAATTATTTATATATTATTATTTATTTTGTTAAAACTTAAAAAACCATCCTACTAATTAATAATATGTATTATAAATCGTTTTTTTCCTCTCACAAGGTGATATAAGTAAAAACATTCATAAATATTAATCTTATTTTAGTTCAAATATACTTAAGTAGATATATAGTTTCATTTTAATGATGAAACTTTAAATAATAGTTTTAAGCGCAAAAAAAAATACAATTCCATATAAAGGTGTAGCTAAGGTCACGCAAAGACTGTTATTGATGAAGGTAATATAATATTTATATAGATAGTAACGATCAGACTAACTAAACTCAAAAATAAATCACACAATGCCAAAATGTAATGGTTTAAGTGATTTATTGTTTTTCGTGATTTAAACTTTGTATATATTTATGTCATTTATGATAAACATTAGATAGACGTCTACTACAGTAATACATTATGTTACATTTGTGTTGTGAGTTTAAACTAACAAACAATGATAAATAGTCCCTGAAACGACGCAGTAAAATGTAGAAACTCTGCCTAAATTTATCAAATTTGTTTTAAGTAATTATACCTATTTAATGATCAATAGTATTTTGTTATATACTTAAAAAATTGAAATGAATTCCCGTTTTTTAAATTTTAATTATCGTGTATGTATATATTATAATAATTATTTTCACAAATTCAAATAAATAAATCAAAAACATAGTCATAAAAAATAATGAAAATTGTTAGGATTTAATAAATTTAAAAATATACTGTGAATTTATTCTTTTTATAAATGGTGTTAATAATTGTGCCAAAAAATGAGCATTGTTTATGGATTACAATTTTACTTAAATATTTTTAATGATTAAAGCTCAATTTTATTGTATATGGTTTCATGATCTAAAGAAATATCAAATGTTTTTAGTTTGTGTTCATCACACACAACAATATCGTGTATTTAGACTTTTGAAGACTAAGACAGTGTACTATGGATGCAGATTAAATATTTAAAATCATAATATAATAGTACCTATCTACTTAATATCTGACATACGACATACACGGTTAGAGCCATCGTATTTTTTTTTTTGCATTATCGAATGTCTGGCTAACACATAGTTAACTACTTTGCATAATATGAAATATATCATTATAAATTATTGAACTCGCTCGATGTATTAAATTCCTCGTCTGCATAAGACAATTCTTAACGGAAAAACAAATAACCGTTATCATCGTTATATATGCAATAGTAGTATTACTATATACTGTTAAATGTTATAAGCGTTCTAGCCACTCACTGGTTCCAATAACTTAAATAATTCGCGTTAAGAGTACCGCGTGAGTAGCTATAACAGTTATCTATTTATTAAGAGGTAAAAATATAGACAGTTTCTGGATATGTACCGTGGCGGCCGTATGGAAAAATCAATCCATTCAGCAGTCAAAAATCATTGTCGAAGAAAAACGATTACATCTAACAGAATAGCCAAATTTAGACCGGCTCGGGGTATTTTTTTTGTTATGATTAAATACTATTTAACTAGTCTTCGATTTTTTAGTTAACTTTACATAGCACAAAAAAAAAAATATATTTCAAAATATAAATAAACATTTGGGATTTGTAGACGTTTTCAATTTATGAAAATTGAGTTTTTAAAATCGATGTCAAACGCGATCGATCTGCATAAAATTATCGTCTTTCAAATATAAAAGATAAAACATTGAAACCTTACTATTTTACGAGGCGTGATAGCTTTATCCGTGTGGTAAGCATTTTTGTAATAAAATCGTTCGACTGCGGCACACAAAAGAAAAGAAAAATATAATCAATCCAATCTCTTTTCGTCGTCCGTCGAAATTCGAAATGATGTGCACCGCAGTGCCGATGTTACGATTTGCGTGGGTAATAACGTGGAAGGTATTGCTGCTTGTGATTGGAGCGATTGGATAAGTTCCCACACGAAATATAACGGGTAAAGTAAACGGTTACATAATATATTTTTAGTTAAGTTTCTACACGAAAAAAATCTGTGTTAGGTAATAGGTATGTTCTTTCACGGAAATAAAAATTAAATGCATAACATAATCCTGTCTAGACTAATCATTATAATATGATACGAAACACGATATAGTATTATGATATGGATTACTATGGTCAGTAGACAATCAATTTTTAATGAATATAGTACTCGTTACAGATTTTTGTTAAAAATTAAATTTAAGAGGTTTTTTATACAAGAAAAAAATAACATATTTAATTTGCCAGTTTTGATTTTTAATTTGTTCTAATATCGACATTTTATTATTTATATCCGTGTATGTAATTTGGACCCGAGAAACGACACAAATACACAATATAAGTTATTTTTCCGTGTAAGAACTTACGTACGCGTGATTTTTATCTGCTATATATGTCTCGTGTAGGGACTTATACATTCGCCCTGGACGCAGGTGCGTACGAGTGTACGAACGATCTAACTCCGCGCCGGCATAGATTATAATACAGATCATCACCGTCACAGCGGGACGGTCGCCAACACGTATGATCGTCGGTGGTTGGTCACTGTCGCGCTCGGTCCTCCGAACGATTTTATTTTCACTGCCGCACCGGTAGAAAGGGAACTTTAGTGCCTTGTGCAGACCAACTTTTTGCTGTTGTTTTACCCATTATTGGCAGTTTCCAGAAATAACTTTTTAACGAGACGGGAAATTTTCGCCCCTTCTTGCGTGGTGTACCCGCGGGCGGGGTTTGGCAGCCGTGGGCAAAACAACTCACGTTTTATATACCGAAGCCACGGACCGCCGACGCTTCACAAATCCAAACAATTCTGTCAGTGACTTTATCGTTTGTAAAATAGTATTAATAGTAATAATAGTAACAACAACAACAACAACAACATCAGCCACAGCAGCAACTTCGACAATTGTATTTCGGTTTCTAAACGCATTGTATTATAATAACTTTGATTATAATCTCGAAGAAAAATACGATCCAACGCGATATCTTAACATACAACTCCGTCTTAGTGTCGTTACATCGCATAACAGGTACATATTACAGGACTTAAACCACAGGGTTATTTTGGATTGATCCATCTGATTTCAAATGTATTTTAATTTTTTTAGTTTACTGCTGTTATTATTGATATATCTAATAAGTGTAAAATTTAATTTATTGCACTTATAATTGCATGTTCTTTTTAACTTCTCTCTTGGTGACACGAACGACGTTTAAAATCTATGTTCAAATTCATCACATATAAATATACTTGTTCCAGTCATATTCGTTGTAATTGACTCCATCGATATTTTAGCTCATCCGTGACGATAAATGGTAAAATGGTTGCGTACACACTACACAGTATCTTTATCATATCCGCAAACAAAGTATAGTAACGTGAAATTAAATGAGGTGACCTATAGGAGGCCAAGTTCCATGCAACAGATAAATCATATTATACTAAGGGGTATTTTTGAACTGTACGCATTATACAATGTATTTGCCGCCATCGTTTAAGGGTTTTTATTGTTTTAAACCGCAGCTGCGGACATGATCATATTGTTATAAATTTATAATTATGTACTACAACCTATACTAATAGTTCTGCTTTCAACAGGTGTCCAGCCCGGTGCGGGCTAGCTACGCTACAGAATCAGCAGACTCGGCAGCACCGCGTTTGGACTGCATGCTCGGCAGCCTCACAGCCGAGATGAACAGACAAGGTGTGAACACTACTCAGAAGGGATGCTGCACGGCGTGCGACAAGGCTATCGTCGGGCAGGTGATCACGGCGCTGGGCAAGACTTGGCACCCGGAACACTTCACGTGCAACCACTGTTCCCAGGAGCTGGGCACGCGCAATTTTTTCGAGCGCGAGGGACGGCCGTACTGCGAACCGGATTATCACAACCTGTTCTCGCCCAGATGCGCTTACTGCAACGGACCCATACTCGACGTAAGAACGGTGGCTTTGAAAACGGTTTTCGCGGTACCATCCCGCATTGTCGCCACTTTAAATTTGCAGGATATCGCTATCGGCTTTCGTACATGGGTTAGGTAGTAACGGATAGTAACGGCCTTGAAAGTTGTGGGCGCTGTAGAAAGTTCGCTCCGAGAAAGTAGTTCGAAGACCTTTTGACAGTGAAAACGTTTCAATGTTTATAACCACGCCCGATCAGGTTATTGGCGGATAATGCGCGTAGGATATATTATTATATTATATTATTATTATAATGTACTGTACCCACGACCCACCCATGCACGTACGTAATCATACGCTTCGTCGTATGCGCTTTCAAAATCGATTCAGGTTATTTTTAAAAACGTTTTAGTTAGATTAGCACATTTTAAATGAAACCAAATTTTTCTTTCGCACTATATATATAAAAAAAAATTTTCGCTGCGTAATCGAAGATGTTCACCGTTTTGCCGCAGCGTTTATTCAAGCGGCTGGTCTATATTATACTTTTTGAAAATACAATTTAAAAGATTTTTTAGGGAAAATACAAACGCATTTAAGATGTAGGGGATCCCAAATATTATGTCGCTTGTCATCGAAAACCGTCATCAGAGATGATTAGCCGACTGCGGATTTTTATTTGGATTTTTTTCCTGCTTGTTTTCAGAAATGCGTGACGGCCCTGGAGAAGACCTGGCACACCGAACACTTTTTCTGTGCCCAGTGCGGCAAACAGTTCGGCGAGGAAGGATTCCACGAGCGCGAAGGCCGCCCTTACTGTCGAGACGATTACTTCGACATGTTCGCGCCCAAGTGCGGAGGGTGCACCAAGCCCATAATGGAGAACTACGTGTCTGCCCTGTCCACCCAATGGCATTCCAGCTGTTTCGTCTGCCGGGTAAGCATCAGCTGCGATCTTAATGATAATAATATGGCGATGAAATTAATAAAATAATACTTGACGTTTTGCTTTTTCTGAACGTATCGGTAGCTATTGTATAATACGTTTTGCGGATGTGCGGGCGTGTGTATTTTTAGTCGATGGTATTTTTTTTTATTTTTGTAGGTCGCTGCACAATTCTACGCTCTATAATATACGGACACGCGTGTATTATTTTCACTCTATATGTGTATACTATACAGTCGCGCCTGGCATTAGACCAGTGTGAGCTCCAAAATTCATCGCGGCTATTATTATAATATATCTTATACGCGATTTACGTACGATGACGGTCGAATTAAAAAACTATATCGTTCAACGTATCAATCGTCATTGTCGTAATCCATAGTAACTACGATAAAATAAATATTTATATCATTATATCAACAGCTATGTGGCCGATGCATCACAATCATTCAGCCAACACCTCCCCTCGTTTTCGTGATTTTCTTCATTTCATTAACCGTTAAATTACCTGCAAGAATACAATATAACGAATGACGGCATATAACATAGTATTATGTTCTATCAATGAAAAAGGGCGAACCACGTTTTTTAAAAGGACTTTGAGTGGTTGGCGAATATCATAAAGTTGCTGCTGCCATACGTATACCTACTTTGGTCAACCGGAATTAGCATAAAAATTCGGAAGTTCCAATAGAAGAAATTGTCTCAAGTACACCGGACATCTATGGGAGGGATTGAGGGAAGGGTATTATACCTCGTTTTAATGAAATCGAATATACGAGAGCAGCGTATATCCCCGTTTATTGTGCGGATATAACAGTCCACGCTTGCAAAAACCTAACACAAATATTATATAATAATGTATAATATATTTGATAAGTTGTAGAGTATACGAAATTATATCGAATGTTGTCCTTATATAAAATTATATATAGTATTTCGTTTAATATGTGTTGCCAATATTAACTCGCTTTCAAAAAAAAAAAAAAAAATAATAATAAGTAACAACACAATATATGAAAATATATTTTTGTCGTATATTATATTTTAATGTAACGATTTGGATTTCGCTCATAACAATACGTCTGTCGTTTTATTCTAACACCCAAGTCTTCACAGCACATCGCGTGCTGCGGCGGCGATGGCTAAGTTGTAAACGCAGCCGTCTCACAATCGGCCGCCACATTTTATGCATTATAGGATTGCAAACAGCCAGTCACCGGCAAATCTTTTTACGCCATCGAGGGAAAACCAGCGTGTGCGAAATGCGTCGGTGTCGATGAGGAGGATTGAATACCCATACACACTTTATACATACATATATAATATTATTATAATATATCAACGTAGAGCATTTCGTCGCGATACGTCAGCTTAATATAATAATAAGTCACATTTATATACTATTGTAAAATCAAAAAATATATAAAATATATATATATATACAATTAATAATTTACTTTGTTGCTTGTCGAAATAAACAAAACATATATATTATTATAATAAATTATTAATATCATGGAAAATGTTCATTTGTTGTGGTAAAATATTTTAGCTTGCCACACGATCAGAATAATGTGATGTCATCGACGGTGTCCTCGAACACAATACTAAAACTACAACACTATATTATTTCTTCCTACCACCACCCACACCAGCACTCGTAAAAAAAAGAATTTTATCGCTGCCAAATTTACGTAGATTTATCGTAATAGATACGCGTGAACGCAAATCGAGATTTATAAAAATAATATTCAATGTCAAGGCCGAAAAAAACTTTCGTTTTTTTTAATAAAACATTCAATCTGTTCTCAGAAGATCATCCCTCGGTCGGTCAAAAATATAGTACCACACACATTGCGGGTGGCTCTCGTTTATGTGTTATATCTATGTTCTTGTACTTAAAACTTAATCATGTATCTGAAGTTAGATAGCTTTACGGAGTTGACAGACAGCAATGGATATATGGTTTTTGTAAACCAAAACTTGATTATTAAAATATAAGGATTGAAAAATACCTTAAAATTGTACATTGGTGTGCTTTCATCGCAATATAAGTCGAAGCTACTCGATTCCTTTCGACTCAAATTTCTCACAGCTGAATTGATTAAAAAATATATATCATATCAACCGTGGTCGCACATAAACACCTATGTATATATTTAGTTGTATAACAAAGATTATGCTTGGGGGAGAGGGCTAATAAAGAGGCATAAAAATCCCTCAAAAATTAATGCTGCAGGATATATGACATACTTGAGCTTTGCATCAAAATCTTTATACAAGTTATAATTGTAATACATATAATATGCCTTGTATGTTACACGTTTACAAAACACTGATAGAATTTTAAAATTTTCATGAAATCTCATATTGGACCCTGGATGCAGCAACTCCTTATCCTGGCTACGTGCCTACGCCGCTGTCTAAACTCATTATTGTTATTATTTACCTCGTTATCTGGCTACCTATATCCATCTTATATACTGACTGTTTAAATAACCGAAACGGAATCGACGACGACGACTGACATTATTCTCGTCGTGGTGCAGCGGAGCACAATTGAATATTTCCAACAAATCGTTGCGCTATCGCGATGATTTACGATCTGCCTATCAATCCACCCGCCCATTTACCCTTAATATTATATCAAACTGATTTCTGACCGCTGCTACGTCCTTGTGTGTTTTCAGGACTGCCGTATGCCGTTCGTCAGTGGTCAGTTCTTCGACCACGAGAGCCAGCCCTACTGCGAGACGCACTACCATGCCAAGCGTGGGTCGCTGTGCGCCGGATGTCACAAGCCGATTGCCGGCCGTTGCATAACGGCCATGTTCAAGAAGTTCCATCCGGAGCATTTCGTGTGCGCCTTTTGCCTGAAACAGCTCAATAAAGGAACGTTCAAAGAACAAAACGAGAAACCGTACTGTCATTCGTGTTTCGAGAAGCTGTTCGGATAGACCGGCGCAGGCGATGCATGACACCGTCTCATTTTAATATGATGATGATTGACGACGACGGATCGATATAATTATTGTATCGTAATGATAATATTGTAATATGATCATGCGTAATACGATACGATCACGCCGCCGTCGGTTTTATAGAGCAATAAATAACATGTGTATTTTGTACGACCTACAAATTTACCCAACCTCGTTAAAATTTTCGTTTACTATCATGACATAACCACCTCCTTGTAATTTATCATATGTTTTGAACTCCGTCATCTCTCATGAAATAGCCATTACCTATGCCTTATAACATATTTGTTTTTCTTTACTAACACGATTTATATACTTGTATTATTATTATTATTATTATTATTATGATTATTATGATTATTATTATTATTATTATTATTTTATTTAAATAATTTTTAATCCTGTAAAAAAATTATTATTTTCCATATTAGTATTTTACTGTTATGAATAGCCTATATTGTTATATGTTCTTTTTTTTGCAATTAATCCGCCTACGTGCTATTGGCATTTTATTTTACCCCATTCCAATTTTTAAAGTCACAACCCCTACATATACGTATATAGACGTAGATATAGAAATACGCTCCAACACCATTTCAGTATCATGACCAAGTGGCATTCCACACTTGGATATGAATGTCTTAAGATTGTATTGGTAATTATTGATATTTTGTAAATTGTACAATAACGATTTAAAAATGTAATACGATATTATATATTTTCTAGAAACGTATTTTCACCATTATTGCATTCATAGAAAAAGAAATGTATATAATTATATAAACTGTTTATAAAAACTTTCTGTACTAGAATTTGAATTTGTGTTTTTTCTTTTTACATAATTTCGCCTCTGTTTAACAACATTAACGATTAATTGATAGCAGGTAGCGAAAAATATTTATTCATAATATTATGTTTTGGTTTATCATTAATATGTATGTAATTGTATCTTACTCAAACGTGTCATTTTAATGATTAAGAATTAAAAAATTATAATTGTAAGCGAACACCAATTAATACTTTGCTTAAATGGACTGTGAATAATGTACGAACTCAAATTATTAATTTAAACACTGTTAACAAACAAAAAAAAAATGTTTATTTTACCTACCTAGTACATATTAAAAAGTCATTGTAAAATTAATTTAGACTTTACATTATTTCATATGTTATTTTTTGTTTTTTGTTGACTTATTAAAAAAAATTAATCATAAGGGACAAAGGTACTCTCAAGTCTCAATACCAAATAAAATCATCATTACTATGGACTATAGATATTAAAATTATAACAGAATACTATATTTTATAGATCTCCGATTATTATAAAATTATTCTTAATATCGAATCGAAACTAAAAACAAATAAATCAATAGAATACAAATGGTTTGATTATTGATAAAATATTTTATTTTATTTTTGTTAGTAACTGTACTTATTGTAGTGCTACTGTAGGTATTCAAGGTATTGTTTATAGAATTAAACTATTATGGACTATTTTCTTCATGTTAAATCTCTATCATTTCATTAATTTTATATTATTTGTAATTTGTATGCTATTATACTCAAATAGAGTACAGACGTACTGCGAAAGCATTCTCGCGGCGTCGTCGATTTAATCTGAAGAAAATAAGTATATATTATATTCTGTAATGACAATTATGTCTCTAGTTATTGACTGAATGTTTTGTTTACAGAAAAAAATTAACAACAGAAGAATTTAATGACATAATGTGTATACTGAGTGATTGTTTTATTAAAACACACTTTTTATTTCAAAATCATTTTTTACATAAACTTATCGTCATCCCTAAACGTCAGTACCCGAAATGCGTGTCATGTATGGCAATTTTTGTCATGCGTGAAACGACCGACAATGAATTTAATAACACTAAGAAGTAAGAACGTTATTTAAAACGATTTTATACCGGATGTTATACGTATCTCAAGCTATATGAATTACAAGCTAACAACGATCATATATCTACACATTTTCTTTGTCTAATTTAAGTAATAAGTATATCGGTATAATTATAATGCGATAGTTTCATAAGCGGAAATTTGGTGAAATTACTGAGGGATTGAGTTATATACGCTCATTACACCTATATAATGCTAATAACTGTATTTTAAACTTTAGGGTGGGCTTAGTCCCCTCGAGCCCTCCGATTTTCGCATATATAGTTTTCTAATTTATTTCAATAAAATGTATATGGCTTAAAAGCTATGGTGACCGGTCACCAGTATTAGTGATTTTTATTGATTTAATAAAATACTGTACTTCTATCATTATGTCAATACACAATAATATGTATAATAGTGTAATAAGTGTAAAAATCTCGTGCTTGCATAGTGTCACAAATCACAATGTTTCGTGTTTGTCAACGTATATTGAAGTTAGTGTTTCTATAGCATGTTCGAGGTAAAAACATTTTAGATTCTGAGTGGACGAGCAATCGGTGTAGTTATGGATTTTGCGATGATGTGTTTTTTGTGCCTGTGTTAAGTGGTCGTCAAAATACTTCGATTATCAACTTTAAAGATGGTTTCTGATAGGAAATATTTTAAAAATCAATCGAGAAAAACAAACAAAAACTTAAGGAAAAGTGGAGCGTCTAAACACAGGAATGCACCTTATGCACTCTGCGCATGCGCGTAATTTATTCACCACTATCATTGTTAAGCTGTTATCAATACATACCACATATTATATTTGAAAAGTTAATTATTTTGAATTTGTTTCCGTTTACTACATGTTGTATAAATAATATAATAATAACAATTTAAGTGTTAAAATAATTTACAGTTTGTCATTTCATTTTAGTTGTTAAAAAACATGTCAAATGTATAAAGTATAATAATAATATTTAAAGTGCTAAAAAAAAATCAAAAAACATCTATTAATTTTACTTCTTAAAATAAGAATGTTCAGTTTCGTCACAACTTAAAATATATTTTTTTTTTTTAGTAGTATAGTATTGAGCTGTTCAGTTTCAACTCTCGTTGGTTTTATTAATTCGTTAGGTTTTTCCTGTTTTTTTTTTTTTGTAGAGAAGAATGTGTCTTGAGTTTTAAGTTTTTTATTTGGTGGTTCATTTACTATCTTACTAAAATCTTCATGTGTCTCGTCATTATTTGATGTTGCATCAATGAATGCTTCTAAAGAGTTTAATTGTTTTAATGCTTGTTTAAGATGTTCACTGTTTTTTATATTGTTTATTTTATTGGCTAGACTAATGGCCTTTTCTTTAAATTGTTCTTGCATATTTTCTGTTTTTTTTTTTTCAAGTGTCTTAATATGAACTTGTATTTCATCATCTTTGTTTGAAGTTGCATCAAAATTTATATTTTCTGTATCTGCTGCTGACAAAATAGCAATATCTTCAGAATTTTCTGTTGACATTGTCTTCAGAGCAACATAATGTATGTGCTTACATATCATAGACTTGATTTGGTAATCAGGACAAGAACATTGAAATGTGTGAACACACAACTTACAAATAGAACATATCATTGGACAACATACATCATCATTATTTTTTTTTATTTTATAAAACTGACTTGGTGTAAATTCACTTTCAACACTCCAGTTATTCTCACTATCCAGATTGATTGTAAGTTCAAGTAATGTACTTTTATTGTGTCTTTTTTTTATTTCCTGAATCCTTGTACTTGTTTTTCCCTTAGTTAATTTTATAATTCTTTCAACTTTTTTATCACGGGTATATCTTCTAATAGTTGTTATACTTTTATCTAACCGCCCAACTTTGCAACCATTTAAATAATGATATTTTATTGTTTTGTGCATAGATTCTAGATGCATATTACAATTTATACCTAGACCTTTTCGATGGCAATATGCCCACAAACCAACTCTATTGCCATACATGCGATCAAAATATATGCCAAAGTCTCTAGTGTCTGGATCATTCATTAGCTCAAGGTTAAATTCTTTTAAAGCATTATTAAATTCATTTTCATCACACATTGATTGAAGAACTTTTAGAGTTTTATATATAATTCCTTGTTTTTCTTTGCGTGTAGGTCCAGTTATCTTGCAAATGTTTTGTCTCCAAGCTCTATCTACATGCCATGAACATAATAAACGGTGAGGTACTGAGCCCATTGTATTTTCCCAAGCCGAATAAAACGTCTCAACTATATCTGTCATAAAAGTAATTGGACTTATTATACCTACTTTACTTTTTATAGTTGAAAACATAACTGTGTAAATTGTTGTGTCCTTTAAATTTGTGAACATATAACAACATGGAAATCCAGAACCAAAATCATCAACTACTAATAATGTAACTAACTCAAAATCATAAGCATTAAGGCCATGTGTCCCATCAATACAAACTATTTTTCCATTTCCAAATTGTTTTAACATATGCATTTGGCTTAGGTCCATTAATATAATGCAAAAGTCTTTTATGTCCAATATGTTGTTTCCATCTACTTCACCTATTATAAAAAGTTAAAAAAACTACTTTAATATTGTTTTCTTATGCAAAGCTGGGCACTAACTAGTTAGAAAGTTAAAGTTAAGTTAGATACATATCTAAGTTGATATATTATTAGTGCCACTTTTAAATGTTACTATTGTTTTAGGTCTGGGGTTAATGGAGAATTTGTTCTGAATTTCTTGAACATATGTTTATCAAAACCGCCCAACTTTGAAAAGCTATTACTCGCGAACGATTAAATGAAAAATAATACATTTGAACACAAAAGTTTTTTAATCTAAAAAAAATCTAACTTAAGTTACTGTTTTTGCCAAACTAACTTCTAACTAAGTTAAAAATTTGGACAGTTTCAGAAACTAACTTATGTTCTAAGTTAGTTTTTTTACTAAAGTAACTTAACATCAACTAGTTAAAAAAAATGACTAACTTGCCCAACTTTGTTCTTATGTGGGGTTAATACATATCATTTTTGTATAATTAAATCACCTTTATATTTTATTATAATTAAAAATATATAAATTATATATGTTATATACCTATTAAAATATTAAAATAAATTATTGTTATATTATTAACCTTGTTTTTTGTAATATATAACTGGATTATTTTCTCCTTCTTGTTTCATCTGTTCTACCCAAATATCAACACTTGTAGCATCATTTTTGTGTAATTGACCATCCTGTATGGTGATATTGTACTTTTGTTTGACATTGTGCAAATCGGCTCGTGTAATAAGATCTTCTCTTTTTAAGTTACTCCCTATATTGTCTCTGAAATCATCCAATATTCTTTCCATCGTCACGCCTTGCGATAATTTAGTTGCTATTTCATGCTTTTTAGTAATTGGTAAACTAATATGTTGAAGTTCACTTTCTTGGTGGCCATAGTGATATTTATAGAATATTACATCACAACTACTTTTATTTAAATGCTCAAATAATATTATGTGACTTGTACAGTTGGTATTAATTTTTTTACTACCTTGTGATTTTATTGATCTTTTAATACTATCAATTTCTTTATGAACACCTGTTCGACCACACTCATAGTAACTTCTATGGCCATCTTTTGACTTTTTTTTCCCCGTCTGAAGGACATATTCACATTTATTTTTTGATTCATACTCTTTTAACCAGTTGTTAAATTCTAGATTTTAATGAATTATATATTATTAAAAATGATTAAAAGCATATTTTTATTAACTAAACCATTATACATACCAGAGACATTTGAAAAGTTAATAATTTCTTTTTCAATACATGTTCCATGATGATCATTTAAATGATTAATTAATAATACTTTTTTAGAAAATGTTAAATTAGAACAAGTAATACATTTAGATGATTTTTGTTTTACTTCATTTATTATATTATGTTTATTTTTCAAATGCCTTGTAAGTGTAAACTTAGTAGAAAATTGACTTTTGCAAGTATCACAATTAAATTCCATTATTCTTTATTGTATTTAAAATAATTAAATGCAAATTTTATGTTAAAACAAAAAATCATTACACTTTATATCTGTCATTGACAGCAATAACTATCTAATATGCTGAGATGGCTTTTAATAATGTTTATTTATATCTACATTTTACCCAATTACCTATTTGAACATGTCATAAACTAGACTTTATCAAAATTTATTACCAAAAGGCTATTTACTAAATGTTTTATTGAGTATTAACAATACACAGTCTTGTAATAGATACTTTTAAAATTGTATTTAATTATAGATACCGAGATACAAGTACATCCATTCAGAAAGCATTTAAAATACATATCAAATACTTAAAAAAAATATATTTAAGAACAAATATAAATACTTTATTTTTTACTTTTCTACTAGTTAGCTTTCCAAATTAATGTTGTAATAACTAATTTAAAATTGTCATGTTACATTCATTTTAATATTAGGTAGTAGGTTGTTAATGAAATATAAATAAGAGGATAAAAAAATATCATTCCCAAAAAATTTTGTTGTATGTAAGTATATTTATATTTTATAATAATCACATTCACAAATAAACAATAAACCAGCAATAGGAGACAAGAGTTTTCAATATTTATAAATGGAAAATATAAATAAAATAGACAAATAGTATAATAATTTTCAAAATAAAAAATATGTGACAACTGACGAATAATTCGTTTATCAAAAGTATTTGTATAAAAGTATTTGATTTTTCAAGTATAAATACCTCCTAAATAGTATTTAAATATGTGTATTCAAATACTTTACAAGACTGATATTACAATTTTAAAAATTCAATATTATCTAATATCTATATAAATTACATTATCTTAATAGTAAATACTTAACTACAATCGACATAAAGTAACCAAAATACAATGGGCTCAGTACCTCACCGTTTATTATGTTCATGGCATGTAGATAGAGCTTGGAGACAAAACATTTGCAAGATAACTGGACCTACACGCAAAGAAAAACAAGGAATTATATATAAAACTCTAAAAGTTCTTCAATCAATGTGTGATGAAAATGAATTTAATAATGCTTTAAAAGAATTTAACCTTGAGCTAATGAATGATCCAGACACTAGAGACTTTGGCATATATTTTGATCGCATGTATGGCAATAGAGTTGGTTTGTGGGCATATTGCCATCGAAAAGGTCTAGGTATAAATTGTAATATGCATCTAGAATCTATGCACAAAACAATAAAATATCATTATTTAAATGGTTGCAAAGTTGGGCGGTTAGATAAAAGTATAACAACTATTAGAAGATATACCCGTGATAAAAAAGTTGAAAGAATTATAAAATTAACTAAGGGAAAAACAAGTACAAGGATTCAGGAAATAAAAAAAAGACACAATAAAAGTACATTACTTGAACTTACAATCAATCTGGATAGTGAGAATAACTGGAGTGTTGAAAGTGAATTTACACCAAGTCAGTTTTATAAAATAAAAAAAAATAATGATGATGTATGTTGTCCAATGATATGTTCTATTTGTAAGTTGTGTGTTCACACATTTCAATGTTCTTGTCCTGATTACCAAATCAAGTCTATGATATGTAAGCACATACATTATGTTGCTCTGAAGACAATGTCAACAGAAAATTCTGAAGATATTGCTATTTTGTCAGCAGCAGATACAGAAAATATAAATTTTGATGCAACTTCAAACAAAGATGATGAAATACAAGTTCATATTAAGACACTTGAAAAAAAAAAAACAGAAAATATGCAAGAACAATTTAAAGAAAAGGCCATTAGTCTAGCCAATAAAATAAACAATATAAAAAACAGTGAACATCTTAAACAAGCATTAAAACAATTAAACTCTTTAGAAGCATTCATTGATGCAACATCAAATAATGACGAGACACATGAAGATTTTAGTAAGATAGTAAATGAACCACCAAATAAAAAACTTAAAACTCAAGACACATTCTTCTCTACAAAAAAAAAAAAACAGGAAAAACCTAACGAATTAATAAAACCAACGAGAGTTGAAACTGAACAGCTCAATACTATACTACTAAAAAAAAAAAAATATATTTTAAGTTGTGACGAAACTGAACATTCTTATTTTAAGAAGTAAAATTAATAGATGTTTTTTGATTTTTTTTTAGCACTTTAAATATTATTATTATACTTTATACATTTGACATGTTTTTTAACAACTAAAATGAAATGACAAACTGTAAATTATTTTAACACTTAAATTGTTATTATTATATTATTTATACAACATGTAGTAAACGGAAACAAATTCAAAATAATTAACTTTTCAAATATAATATGTGGTATGTATTGATAACAGCTTAACAATGATAGTGGTGAATAAATTACGCGCATGCGCAGAGTGCATAAGGTGCATTCCTGTGTTTAGACGCTCCTAGGAAAAGTGGAAATTGTTATCAAATGGTTATATTATTGTTGCCTACTCCTTATAGTATCAGTATAGGTTTCAAAGCGGTTTGACTACTTTCGAGATATTTATAGATATTTTCTAGTTTTTTTTTTCTATACAAGCGTTACAAGCCGATGAAAAAATTAAGTGAGTACCTATGCTTAAAAGTTTTGTACAAAGTTCCTCAAAAGCTTTTAAGTAAACAAATATACATATATTAAACGTATAATATACGGATACGAATAACCAAAGCTACGTATAACATACGAATATATTTTGTATATATACGAGTATATTTGGTGTAGTTAGCAATGTATAAATTACGTTTAAAATACGTATACATCAGTAGTATGAATTGGGGACATGGTACGTGTATCGTACTATCATATATTCGTATACGTGTACTTTAGTATAAACTTCGTGTATTGATATGTAAAAATCATGTTTATATTTAATACAGGTCGGTAGAACCATTATATTATGTGAGTTTTTGATATTACAACTTATATGGATTCAAATTCAAAATGAATCTGGACATTTATATGGATCCAGAGAGGTGCCAAAAATACGAATATGCATCAACGTATTTTAAACCTAATACATTCGTGTAGGTATTCTTACACGTAAATCGATTTAAGTTCGACCAACTACTACCTACCCCAATAGTACACGTATTATTGACGTATAATATTGGTACGAATATTACTTACACCAACGTTATCCTTATTTCAAACGTAGATTATGCGTGCTGTGTTGAACGGGGGAGATGTTCATTTAGATACTAATTAAAAAAACATTGATAGTTTACTGTCACAATGTTTTTTCATAAACGTTTAAAGTTTGAATTTTAACGAAATACGTCTAAATCCCAAAATCGTTCAAATTATTTTTTTTAGAACTAAACATTATTTAGGAGTCATGGAACCATAACAATTTACAATGTACATTATGATTTATGATGACCTATCCGAATAGAGCAAAGGCGAAATTAAAAAATAAGATGAAAACTATATTAATGAAAACCTCATTTTTACCATCAAAAATACATTTTTTATCCGATAGTATGGGCCGCCCGCCAATCTTTACTGTGCATCATAATACAACGTATATTATTTATTTTTACCTCAAAATAAATAACAATATAAAAAAAGAGTATTAAAGGTTGAATATTAATAATTTACGACGTCAAAGGCACAGTCAGGTTGGCCGAGCGGTCTAAGGCGCCAGATTTAAGCTCTGGTTCCCAAACGGGAGCGTGGGTTCGAACCCCACACCTGACAAAACCATCTTTTTTGTGTTTTTTTTTTTTATCAAACTTATTTTTATAAGATAAAAAATGTATTGAATATATCCCCCCCTTTTAAAAAAAAATTAGGAAGAAATCAATTCAGTAAACGTACTATGATATATTATGCAGTAACGAATGCCACCACAGTCCACACATTATACATCGACACGGACAAATAGCACTAAACAATAGTACTTATCGTGGAGGGGAAAACGAAGCATTCAATATTGACCACTACAAAAGATGTCCACTACGTACACACCGGTAGCTATAGAGGATGCTCTCCAACGAACTGCGGCGACTTTCTGTTGGTCTGTGCATTACGCGCTACAAACGCGTATGATTGTGATTACATGTTTACTTATAATCATCAGTTCATTGCCATTCAAATGATTTTTTTATGACTGTTCAATGACATGTTTTTGTGCATTGAGAAACACTGATCAAGATTGTTTGATTTATAAGCCAATCAATGAACGTAGGTATATATAATATGTTTGTACATTTTTGTTTATGATTGCAGTACGATAACTATATTACCGTTTAGGTCTTGGTTGATATGGTATTGAATGATATTTCAACGTTAAACACTTTAAAAAAATTCAATTTCTTGGATTCTGAGCAGAGCGATGAAAGCAATGAATTTTAAAATGTTGATTTCATGACTTGTGAGTCTGAAAAGACACTTTTTAAATTTTCGTAGCAGAAAAAACGATCCGATTTTCAATTTTAAGGAAGGTTGTTGTTAGCAAATTAAATTTATGTACGACTTTTAGACGTCGAAATAAAAAAGACGACAATTTAAAAACAAAAGTAACTAATTTATAAAGTAGTATATAATTTTCGACCGAAATGGTAGATTTTGTGTCACGTCTATATGCATGTAAAATGTGTATTTAACTCTTGTATATTTTAATTTTATTTTAAAAACTAAATTTTGGTTGTTAATGGTTTGTTAAACTTTTTAAAACTTGTTATTTATAATATCCAACCAGTCTGTAGTGAATACGAAAACTTTTGTTGTTTATTCATTGTTGAAACATCTTAAAATCCATATGTATCTGCTAAAAATCGGACGAATTTATTAAATTCTACAATCCACGCTTCTTTCTTCTACTGTACATTAGATGTAAAATATACGTCTTTGAATAATTCATTATGAAATAGATTGAAAATTTCCGTGATATTGACGAATTTTGTCAAAACCTACTACATACTTATTTATAACCATTGTGGAAGGATTTACATTTAATTGAAAAGAATTTCAATTACACTTACATAACAATTTACGGGGAATTTTTTACTAAACGGAAATTTCAAATATCTATAAATACCAAATTAATAATTTTTTGAAGTACAAATTCAAATATCTACTGTGCAAAACCCTGTGATATTACGTCAGTTAACAGAAAAATGAAAATTGGCAATTTGATAACATACAAAACAAAAAGTAAAAGTGACACACGCTGACGCAGTGACATCTGCGATCATGAATTTAGTAGTTATTTTTACATTTCTTCTATCGAGGAACATGTAAATACTAATGAATAAGTTTTCTAAAAAACTAACTAATGTATTTATTACAGTATTATATTGGAAAAGACAGCGTACCTTGCGACAGTTGTGTAACTAAATTGCCTATATAACACGCCGTATTGGTTCGTCTAGCTAGTATTCAATAATATACTCGTAATATATTACACTATACATACACTACTTATGAACAGAGAAGAAAACTATTTTGAGTGAAAGAAAATAAAAAATATTTTCTCCCAATGAAAGAACCATTTCTACTATAAAATATACTATTATTTTTGTGGATATATTATCAACTGTAGTACGTGTATCAATTATTAAAATATTTGTGGTTTATTATATTACAATTGTGATTTTATACATCGAGGTAATTAAAAAAAAAATATGATGATATGCTCTAACAGTCTTAACACTATAGGTAAGATTTTGTCTACCTAGTCGAATTGTCGTTGGTGTACATTATAAGATTTTTGTCCTGTAATCAGTAAAATAAATAGTTTGTTGATAAATTATAACTGCGACTAGATTTTATCCAAAGGTAGTACATGACAGTATGATACACCAAACACTTGTATAGTCATTTTGTTTGATAGATTGGAATTCTATCTATACACTATTGTGTATGACAAATTATCTAGAATGTGATATCTTGAAAATTTGATAAATTATTTATGTAGGTAAAAATTGATTTATCTATCAAAATTATTGTTATTACTATGTTAATTTTAATTATACTGCGCACTGACTAAGTATATACTTTAATAATCTAGAAACAATCAATAATGTTATAATTTAATTATCATCATCAATAGTTTGTTTCTTCTGTATATTTCTGTATAGTATGATCAGTAAAGTGTATAATAGACCATTGCTTATAATGTGAATCACGATTCCCAGTAGAAATTCAGTATACCTAATTAAGTTTATTGAGTTCTAAATTGAAAACACCGAAAACACAATTAATGTTATCGTTATTTCAGCAATAGCAACACTTCAGCGACTAAATGTCCTAGATCCATCTATGAGATTAGCTTAAATGGCTTATATTTTTGTTAGCCTGATTGTAATAATTCATAACTATGATAATATTCATATTGAGTTAATAGGGGAGAGAGAGCAGTTATTAATAGAGAAAGCTGATGCCATAACCACTGGCTTCTGCTGTATTCACACTAATGCTTTTGACAAATAATTGAGTACAAAACTATACAATAAGAATCTGTAATTTTTTATAATTAATGATATCAAAACATTTAAAATATATAACAGAATTTATTTTAAATGAAATATGAAGAATATTTTATGATGAAAAAAAAAAAGTTATCAATATTCAAAAATGTATATGACTAATAAAATGTACTCAGATGCTTAAAAAATAACACCACTGCATATTCATATTAAAACAGAACAATGTGCAAATAACATTTTAAAAGAGAACATTTTTCCAAAGAAATTATATTATTTTCAATTGAACCTATCCATTTTTCACAATTTCTATTCAGTAATCACTTATCTAAATGATTATTTTCCTACTTTTCAGAATTTCTTTCATCTCTAAGATAAATGGTAAAAAAATGTTTAAATATTAAATATACAAATACATAATATTATGTAATAAGACAAAAAAATTGTCTTTAAAATAAAATTAGAAAAAAAAACAAAAAATAAATATTTTCATATTTATTGGAAAAAAAAAGCATACAATATATAATATAATATGTAATGTATATATATTCTTAAAAATATGTGATAGGTACAGATTAATACATTACACAATATTAATCTTTTTTATTTGTTTTAATTTAAGTTTTCAATCTATATCAACTTAATATTATATTAGATTACTAACTAATAATAAAAAAAAATATTTAATAACCACAAAATCAGCTTATCATTTGGGTAACAAAGGATGAGCCAGGTCCTCATTTAACAAGAGGTTATCTTACAAAGTGACACATTGGCCGACTATGAAGTGTACTGACTTATGTAAAAGTAAAAAAATCTAACTTATTATAAAACATACAAACAAAACTTTGTAAACGTACGTTTAAAATACACAAAATATCATAAAGAAGATAGTATATTATATATTATATAAATATATATATATAAAAAAAAAAATAAACAATAAAAATAAATTGAACAGACTTATCACAACGGTACTAAAATTATATTCTCACATAGTCAATAAAAGTTTTTATTTATACCTTTTGTTTAATTTAATTCAAAAATGTTGGTACCGTCCTTATTTTCTTTTAAGGAGTTTAAAGCTTACTGGTTTGACTGATAATTTAAAAAATAAATTTAGTTTAATAAGAGAAACATAAATTTTAGTTCAATAACTTTTATATAAGAATAAAGTTGATTTAATTATTGTTATTGTCATTATATTATTATATTTAATAACAATAATAATATAACTTTTTTTTTGAGAACATACATGCACAATTTTCAATACAATCAAAGGTACTGGAACTTACCAAGTTTTTATTTATAATAAGAAAAATTCTTAAATTATAAAGGATCAATGTAATCAAGAGTACCATACAAAATTTATTTGCAAAGTTTTTGTTGGTTAAATTAAATATTATAATAATAAATATTAGACATATTTAATCTAATGTGTCAAATTAATAATTATCATCTTAAAGTTAATAAAAACTTAAGCTATATTATCATAAATATAATATTACAAAAAGGAATATTTTGAGGGTTGTTTTTGAAAATAATGAACATGCATTTTTGAATTTCAGACTTAAAAAGACAACGAATTGACAATATTTATTCTTGTATTTTTTTTGTGCATGTGTATGTGCATATGTTATGTTCCACAGACAGTTTATTCCAAAGTCACTCTAGACATCATAATACCGCCTCGTTTACATAGCCAGGCACTAAATAAAACAAAATTGTATAAATTTAAAGATATTGTAAAATTATAACAATATTATAATATAGTTCCATACCCAACACCAGCTCCCAACAGTATGGATAAAATATTGGTCAGGAACAAAGTGTACAAAACTTCTTTGGAAAAGAGACCATCTTTGCCAACCTTGGCATTGCGCATACTGTATGTCTTCTTCTTGGGATGAATGAATTTCCAGTTTCTATAAAAGGAAAATAAACAGTTATTAAAATAAGATAATTTTAACCATAAATAAAAAGTAAAATTCTTAAATGGTAATTAGATGCAAAGAGTTATATTAAAAATAGTAGTGATTGAATACATCAATATATGATCTATCAAACTTATTTGGTAACATATATAATTTACTTATATTTATTATAAACAATAGTTTTCACAATGCCTGCCAGCTGGTAAGAAAATCACTTGTCTATTAAAATGACTAATGTTTTTAAAATATTAATTGATAATCTATCTATTTATCAATTGATACATAGAAACACAAATGAAACAATGTTTGTCTATTAATCAATTAATATCTGTTAATAACAATTAATAATCTTTAATTGCATTAATAACTAATAGTTCAAGCAAAAATTAATAAAAAAATCAATAAATGTGTAATTCATGTACTGTAATTTTATTTTTAGATCTTATGTTGAAACAACTGGTTATATAAACATATAATATTATAAATACTTAGATTACTTTGATAAAAATTAAAATTTTAGCATATAAAACAAATACTCAATATTTTAAACTATTTAGCTTTATTTGTTATTACTTTAACCTAGCAATGAGCAAAATAAAACTCCTACTTCTCCCACTTAAACAAAATATACATTGCCACAAATAAACTTTAAATAATTACAAAAAATTATTAACATTTTATATTTTTTTAACCTATATTTCATATATATTTATTATATATAATTACTTGGGAGGTGCCTGGTCTGGTCGGCTACTCCAATCCCATATCCAATCAGTACTCTTATCCAAGTTGTACAATTCTCCACCCTGTTAAAGAAATTAAAAAGATTATTATACATTTTATAACCAATTACAATATTTGATTAAAACTAAAACCATTTAGATTTTTTCTTTAGTAATTGTTTTACGGTGCAGTTTATACAATATGTTCAAGTTAATCATTGATAGAGGTACCATTTTGGGTTAATATCTATAAACTTGAACAATTACTATCCATCTAAAAGAATGTAGATAACCTATTGACTTATGAAATAGATTTCAAATGATCATAAACTGAAAGTTATATTCTAAAAACCACTTAAAACGTATTGTGTTTGTCATACATGGCAACTTATAAAAAAAAAATATGTTTTCTTTTTATCATCTGAATCAGCAGTAATTGTGGATTATTTAATTAACACACATTATTTAAATCTAAGAGTAAATCATTTAGCATTACAAATAAACAAAACAATTTAAAATAATTATTTTTTAAACATGTTTTTTTCTTCCACTAAAATGTATAACAAGAGTGAATTGTGCAGTTTTTTAATAGTTCTTATTATATTTAACTTTTAGTCACAGTGTATTTCGATATTATTAACTACAATTCATATTTTATAAGCAAATTTGGAAAACTGTTATTTCTTTGTGTGTACACACAAAAAAAAGACAGTTACTTAATATTAATAATTAGGACCGAATTAGGTAAATGAATACTTATAGGAAAAATAAATTAATGTGATATTGATTTAATTTTTAAGTATTTTATAAGTTTTTTTGACAATACTTACTTTGTTTGAATAATTTATGTACACTCCCCTGAGATCGTCTTCCAATTCGTTGTTTGGACTGTTTGGTGGTGATTTTGGACTGAAAATAAGAACAAAACGATTTGGTTAGAATTAAACGATAAATAATCTACTGAAACGAATTTATACATATATTACGAGCTGCTATTATTACCTGCCCTTTATGGACGATTCTTTGGATAAGACTCTAGACGAAGAGTTGCTCTCTCTTTGAGCCTCTTTCAGCAGTCTCAAGTATTCTTCGCCGGACGATATGAACGGCACTGGAGTGACACGGTCGGCGCTCTGGAAAGATATCGGTGACGCACAGCTAGTGATATCAACCCAAGATTCTAAAAATACAACAAATTCATTAGTTACCTATAAATTATTTTTGGAATTCTTAATCATAATCGAGATCAAATTCATAATGTATACTATAATACAAGAGTCAAGAGTAAAAATCTTTTAAAATGTTATACGTTTGACAATAAGAAGTTTTGGTATATCCATTATCTCCACTAAATTCAGATAAAAATTAAACTCAATAAATTAAACCCATCCATTACGATTATCGAAAAATGAAATTCCTATATAATTTGGATAAACGTTTGTTTTCTTACTACTTGGGTAAAAAGAACACATAAAAACATAATATGTGACCTCCTTTTGCACCGTATGCCAATAATTTTTCATAAAACGTTATGTAAATGTATTTTTGAATTATAAAATTATTTTAAAGTAAAAATTAGTATAGTAATTACTTCAAATCATGTAAATAAAATATTTTCAAAAACAGGGGTGAAAAAACACCTTATATGGCAATGGAATACTATATAGATACGACACCGTAGGTATATCATTACCTGGTTTGATATTATGTCGTCATCTGTAAGAACGTAAGACTATACACTGGTGTCGTGGTAAAATTGTGTAATGGGATATATTATGATAATCTTAACGAAATATGTTTATCTTGTGTTTGGTGACCGACTGCCGTATATGGCCCGTCCCAGAGTAACACGATAACTCCAGTAGATTGGAAGAAATGCAACATAATATATATATATATATATATATATATAGTTATTGCAAACGCAACGCACCTACAACTACCATACCTACGTACAAGCGGCAACAATAGCGAATAAAAATATAAAATTGCATGCCTACATTAATATCCACCTTTATCGTATTTATTATATTTATCTTATTGTTCGGTTGTTATTATTATGATTATTCTATATTAGCTATTAGGTGCTTATCGGTTATCGCATAAAAAAAGGTAGTCGCGATAACCGATAAGTATCTTAAATCATTACAGTGGTTATTATTTTTGAAGAGTATCTTGTATATTATAACTTAAAAAAAAATTGTATAACAGAACACTATTTTTAAGCTAACAATTTGGCTAAATAGTATTATAAAAAATACATTTGTTTTTCAAAACATAAACACAATTCAATTTATAAAATCTTGTGAATATTGACTTGCAGATCTATTGAATAGTAAATATATAATTTCAGTATCATAAAAATATTGTAATCATGCAAATTATATTACTCCAGGTTAGGTTGTGTGGAATTAAAAACGGTGTTACTTGCAATAAATTTATTTTGACGTCAAATGATTGTATGTCATCGTCTATAACATTTAAATCATTTAAATAAAAATGTAGGCACGGGCAACAATTTATTAATGACTAATAAAAAGGTATATTATAGAGCATTTTGATAAATATTTAGGGCAGTGGCGCAGGAACTATTTTTCATGAGAGGGGGGGGAGCAAAACATAAAAACCTAATGACAATTATAATACATATCTATATTTGTGATTAATAACAGAAATCCTTTTCTTGATATTTTATTCTTTTAATGTTGATATATAGGTAATATATAATAATATAAAAATTATTCAATTATATGAATGTATTGATATTATTATAGTATAATATAAATATAAATATATAAATAAATATGATAAATTAAATATAAAAGAAATATATTTACTATGTACATGAAGTTCTATTCAAAAGTAACAATATATAAATAAATGAAATAAAAAAAAAAATGTATCTGCTTATTACCTTAATAATATTATTACGCACATTCAGAAAGATGAGACCAATTTTGAATAAGTAAACGTATAAATTAAACGTATTACGTAATAATTTACGATTGTATACCGTTTAATTTTAATGTAGTATGGGGGGGGGCAATAGTATACTTTTGCCCCTTTAGTTTATATCTGAGGGGTCAATTGCCCGCTCTGCCCCCCTTCTCCGACGCCACTGATTCAGGGGCAATAAAAAATCGTTTCAACTCTTTATTTAAAAATTATCCTATAACTAAATATGATAGCAGTACATACTATATATAATATAAAATATGTATAATACACATTAAACGCAAAATAAAAAACCTATAAACAGACTCAGAAAAAACAAAACAATTTTATACGAACTTGTCCTTGCTTCACAACAACAACAAAATGTTCACGACGAAAAAAAATAGAAATCAATTGGAGCGTAAAAAATAAACAGCAAAACCAACACGCAATGACCTAACCATCACATACAATCATAACAGCCAGCCACACATGTGACATGTATAACATAATGTCATAATATATATATACTTATAACCATATATCATATCGTGATGATCGTCACACCACATAACAACAAGTGTCATTGTCGTTGTTGTAAGAGTATGACGAACAGGGCGGAACGACGGCTGTATCGAATTTAGCAAAATCCACAGGGCGTTAACGTCTCCTATCACGAGACAGACCGTCGTCATGATATGAAGAATAAAAACGTTCTGAGGCACAAGTTGCTTGTTACACACGATATGTGTTTATAATAGTTACACGCTGTATATATTAAACACGTAATATAATATTATACGGTTCTTAAACAGACCACTATTTGGCATCGTCGTCGACAACAAATATTGCGTTGCGCGCGTATACGCACGCAGCCAGAGGTCAACTGCCACGGTATATACCGGTATCTGTATATACCTGCTATATCAAGCGTATATGTAGTAGTGACGGTTAATAACAACAACGCCGAAAACAGACTGTTTACGACTTTATAAAAAAAACTAGAAGGTAAAGGGGTGATACTAGTAAAAGTATTACGTTGTAGTACGATAGTTAATAAAAATATAATAGCTACTTAGGTTAACTTAGGTTAGATAGTATTATTTTCTTAATTCGAGAAATAGAATGAATTTTTGCCAAACATTTTTTATTATGTATAAAAAATATACATTTACTTTTAATAATCAAAACTTAAAAATATCAAAATACCGATTGATATACAGTAAAACTCCGATTATCCGGACTAATTAATGTGAAGGGTGATCCGGATAAGTAAATATCCGGATAATTGGTATATGACATATTAAAAATTATATAATTATATAATTGTATGAATATATTGTATGTATGTATTTATTATTAATATGTATGTACTATAATTTAAAATTTGTAACAATAAACAAATAATTTTATTATAATATTTAACTGAAAAAGAATAAGCTATAAATACAATAACATATTTTAAAAGAAATTTTTAAGCCATTAAATCTTTTTTCTCGTCCGGTTGATAGGCGTTCGGATAATCTACTGTATATATATATATTGTTACAAAAAATAACTAATACCAATTCAGAAACAATAATCGTTATTTTCATTTAAATATTCATTCTTGACAAAATTCAAACTTTAAGTGCTTGTAAAGAGTGACATATCGATATTTTTTACTGTAAATTTAACTTTTGGGAAATCTTGAATTCAATTTTTAAGCTTTATTTAAATAGATAAACGAAAGTAAAAAAGACGAACATTTCATGTCTATTAATAGTTTAAAAACTTCATTATATGGTGAAAATTTCAAGTCTGTAATATAGTTAGTGATAAGTTTTTCAGGTCATTAAGAAAAATACTGAAAAGATTTAATTAATTGATTTTCAAAATATCAACATAATAGAGATTCTTTACAGAAATCACCATTCATACATTTTGAAGGTTGAGTCATATTTTCTACTCCAAAATGTGACAACAGATACAAAAATTAAAATACGTTCACATATTACTGTAAAAAAGCACCATATTATCGTTGACGTTCACCACGAAGATACGATAAAATAATATACTAAAGTATTATAAATACAGTGATGATACAAGTATACACATAAGTTTATTTATCGCACGATCCTTGAACGTAACGATCTATACTTTCGTAATATTATGTATCGTGAAAACAAGATCGGGCCAGCAGCTGCACGTCCAACGGTCGATACATAAACAAAAACGAAAGATGTAATAATATTATATGAGCAGCAAACTTATTGTAGTAAACGTAATAATATAAAAATCGAAAACAACTGCAAGACTATACCAATATTGCAATATTGACTATATTATTAAATTGGTATACACAAAAACACATTCGCATGTTATGATGTTTCTTTTCGTGTCAACCGTTCTTTCGGTTAACACCAAAAATAAAGTGAGTACCTATACAATCTGCAATTGTAGAATGTGTTCAGTTCAACAGTTTGCATAAACGTTAACCAATAGGTTAGTCGAAGATTCGTTAGCATTTTTCAAGTATTTTAGCAATTAATATATAATATACGATATTTTTAAACGCATTTATCGTTGTTCAAAACAATACCAAATAATAAAGTTTTAGATTTGGAAAAATATAGCACGAAATTTGCAGTTTTCAATTTTAATTCAACTCTGATGGTAGATTGAATTTTAACTATAATAGTATAATATAGTTTACAAGACAATATTGACTATCGAAGTTTATACGAGCGTAGTATTCTTATTATGATATCGATTTAAGAATTTTCGTAATGCGTATACAACCGCGGTATTATATAACACTAAAATTAGGTTTGGTCAACATTACTATATACAGGATACCCTGTATATTGCAGTAATTGTGGTAAATCTGTAGTATTACACTAAACAATAAAAAGTGCGCAAGACAGACGCTTTGATGGTTTGTACATACAGTATAATAAATTATGCATAATATTATATTAATATGAAAACCCGCAAACGACTGCCAACCGAATAATATATGACAGTATCCGGGCTCGCCTAACTTTTTAATCCGACACGCCTAATACTTTTTATCACCCTACCCACGCTTTTCGAAATTTTTATTTATATAATATATATATACTTATATACATGTTTTGTCTTGTCAAAATTCATTGATAATTATTGATTATAATATAATATATTTGGATATCATGGCTTTTTAGGGGTTATACAATATTATTGTATATTTACTTTTAATACTAAACGAAGTTGAATTGTTCATATAATGGATAGAAGTATAGTTAATTATTTTTACTATACAACAGAAATTATTAAAATTATATTTATTAAAAATTATAATTACATTTTAGACGATAACTATATAGATACATTTAAATTTATATACTTAGTTAAAATGTAATTTTTATTTTAACAGCAAAATTATAACTATATCTCATATTATGTACAGTTAAATCTACTATTTACTAGTAATTAATTAAAAGTCGATTTAACTCTTCAATACAACTTTTAGGAGCGGCTGCGTAACTATCTAGAGTGTTAGAATCCATTGCCAAGTATACTCAACAAATTACGTGATACTTCCTTTTTTATTAATAATTAATAAGTACAGATTTTATACAAACATTTTTTATACGTGTACATTCAATTTCTCTTAAAATGTATAAATTATGTTATTTTTTATAAATAATTCATATGTTACATATTAATATATTATATAATTTAGCATAACTCGTATATTATAATTTATAAATATATAACAACTAAAAAGTCATGAAAAAAAACATACATTTATCTATCTGCACAGCACCCGCGCAGAAATTAATTTAAATTTGGAGCCCTGCTTACTAACTAGAACTATTCAAATGTAGCTAGTGTAATGATATACATTATAATTGTATATACAAAATAAAAGTATTACGATCGCGTACGCGTTAAAATATATAATCTCGCGAGCTTATTATTTATTAGTGACTATATAATATTATTATGATCTGCAGAATACACCACATGCAAAATTAGTTCTTATATAGGCTAAGCTAGCGGTTCCCAAATTTTTTTCCGCTGTGCCTTTTTTTGGACTCAATTTAGCTACGGTGCTCTGTTGTGAATAACACGAAAGACAGAACAAAAAAATACTCATTGATAACCAAATTTACGAAGACCACGGTGCCTTTAGAAAGTACTAGCGGTGCCCCTAGGGCACCGCGGTGCACAGTTTGGGAACCGTTGGGCTAAGCGAAAGTATATTTTATCTATGAAAACAGCTATCGTAAACGTGCAAAATATAATTACACACACACAAATTTTGTTTTTTTGTTCGTCCGTTTGAAACTAATGCTACACTGCAGATTATAGCCACGTTGCCAATTCGATTTCGTTGCGTGCACACTTTTGCATTGCTTTATCATATAAATATAGGTATTAAAGTCGTTCGATATTTATAATATATAGCTATAGTAATATATATTAGGCCTGTTACTTATCTTATAGATAAAAAAAATGCCACGAGAGCGACATACAGAGCGGGACAGGCAATGTGTCTACAGCTGTATACTTGTATATTATTATCGCTGCAATCGCGATGAATTTTTGTTATATTCCTGAACTATATATTATTACTATTATTACTATTTTTCAGCAGTGTGTTTTGTTAAAATTAAAAATTGCTAGGGTTGCTTCTTTATCACGAGTAATTTAAACGAGGTTATACAAATAATATAAAAAGTATTAAATTAATTATTGTACTTCCTATATTATAATATCAATCTTAGTTATGATATAATATTATATCGTAATATAATAATAAATAATATAGGTAATAATATAGTCTTATCGTTGATTTGATATATTATTATTTTCACGTCGTTTTTTAAAACACTATTGATAAATGTTAGTTTAGAATTATTATATATAAGAACTCATAAATTTCTTTCCATCACGTAATTATATTAAAAATAAACTACAACAGTAAAGTACTTTAAGATGAAGTAAAATGAACGTTTTTCTTTTGTTTTTGCGAATATTTGAAAAAATAAAGAGCCTTTCTTTTCCGAACAATAATCGTCATAATATTATACTGGCAGACAAAGTAGAAGAAAACGTTTGTTGCGCACACTCAGTCAAATCGCCCTGTATAATTGGCATCGGTAGTTAGAAACGTTTTTAGACGCACACGTGCCAAACGCATCGTTATTAAAAACAATCGCACGGGTTCATATGAACCGAAATAAACGTTATTTCATGACGCGGATGAAATAGTCATCTTATAGGTGTTCCGTCTAACTTCTTTCTAAAGGATGCGCTCTCTCAAACATAAATTTGCATCATTATAATGATATTTTATATTATTATTTAGCATAATATAATCAGTTTCCCGAATTTTGAAATACATGCCTATGCTGAAGAATTATTTATTTTCCCAATCGAAAGTCTAATAGTGCGATATATTATATGCATATTTAATAAACACTCGTACTTGTAAAGCGCAAACAAATGAAAACACAATACACTGTGCATTGACCAATAATAATCGTTGAAAATTCAAGGTTTTAAAGAGAAAAAAACCACAATAGTTTGAAGACAACAACAACACAACAAGGTCTTCGACATAATGACAAGTAAAGCACACTAAGAGATACGAACGATAATTTTTTTTAAGAAGCAAGCATACTATTTAAAAAATATATATAATACATATTATATACTTGATAACAGTTGAAGAATTACTCACACTGTAAATATTCAATTAGATTGAGACGCATTTTGATCAAAACATATTTATACAATTATCGTATTGAATACTTATTACTTTATTAGTTACTGCTTTTGCATTATATATTAAATGTTGAGTACTCGAAAGAAGTCGAACGATACATTTTAACAAACATTATAATAATTATTATTAATTTTATACCTCACTCTTATAATATGTAATATTTAAATATTATGTTCAATTTATAACAAACACGCTTTTCTTCTTTTTTTTTATTTATAGTATAACATTTAATATTTAATACAGAATTATTGTTATTTATATAAAAATAATACTATTAACAATATCTACACTCTATTAGTATCTCTAAAACAATAAAAATATCTAATTAAAATTTCAGTCGTACACTTTTAAGCAACGATATTTAATGCATACCATATGTATTATACTATAAAAATTAACACTAAACAGCTATGAATAATATTAATATTTATAATATTATATAACAGTAATCAGTACATACAAAATACAACTACCCGAAAACTTGTGTGGTTGCATTGTAAATAAATAAACGCATGTATTGTTAATTACAACAGTATTATTCGCTATACTTATCTCGGAACTCAAATAAATAATTTTATTATGTAAATGGTTAATTATTACAAAATGTGTCCTTGGGATATATTCATTAAGTATTCAATAAACACACAATGATAAATATTCAAATTCACCAAAAACCACCTGATGTCTCATTCCGCACGGCGAACGTGATATCAATGAATTTCGTTATGCGAAGTTAAGTTATAACTGTTATAAGTTTTATTATTCAAATAAATTAATATGAAAATTGAGTACCAATACAAAGATAATTTTTTTTTTTTAACACTATAGTTTTAATTATAACATTCAACCAAAACATTTATAAATCATGGGCGTTTCAAAAGTGTATTGCATAAATATTTACATCGTATTAATTACTATAATTTCCTAAATAAAAACATTTTATGATACAAAAAATTATTAATTTATTCTATATTAAGTATTTATTTTTAGAGTAATGGCTTATTTTTCTTATATTCACGTTTTTTTATATGAGTAAAATCGTAAAATTATGTTTCCTTTTACAATTAATAAATTTAAAAAAACAATACCAGTCCCTGAAACGGTATTGTTTTTAACAATTGGGCACCAAAGTAATATAATACAATATATATATACTCACATTCTCACAACTACAAATTATAAGCCATCAACACCGAATGTACAAAAACAATAGTATAATATTCGTATGTATAATTATTATACATATAAGTATACATAAATATTTATTTGTTCGCCTATAATACTAGAAACGCAAATCAATAATTATGGCAAAAACTGCTCGAACGAATCTGCTATGAATATTTTGTAAATTATTATAATTTAACAATACAATATAAGGAAATAATAACAAAAACATGACGACTGTGATGTTTAGTTTTTGAAAATCGAAATTCATAACAAAATTACCTACAATAAATTATAATCGGATGAAGTCCGCGGGGGATGAGTGTTCAAGTTGATTCTGTCCCACCACGTTTACATCACATTTTCAAATTAAAACGCTCCTATAGAATGGCAATGATGAATATATTATTATTATTATATTATGCGTTGTATTATGTTATTCGCCGTGGAGGGTGCTTTCACCTGAAGAGCGATTATTGTGCCTCGGCGCGCGGCGGGGTTCTACGTGACCGATCTCACGAGACAAACATTATGGTATTATGTATTTATTTATTGTAGTATAATATCGTTGTGTGTGTGTTTGTACCAGGTCTTTAACGACAGAAATATAGTTTGACAGAAACATTGGAAACACATAAGTTGAAATATTATAATTTATAATAAACCAGAGAAACTACGTGGATTAAGGGAAAATCTTGTAAATATACGCAAGCACTTATTGAATGTTAGAATTTAATACACGACAGAAACCTTCTTGCTCTGCAAAATTACGATAACAAAAAAAAAATATGCTAACACAGTATTGTGGTTTCCAGAATACAGTTGTTCCTGGACAGTTTCTCGATACGGTAGCACTGCAGATAACATCAGTCCCAAAAAATCGCTTTGGAGGTGAAGTCTTTTATCACTGTAGAATAATTTTCCGATACCTGACAAATGGACGGTATTTAATATTTTATTTTTGCAAAGTCGATCGAATACAGCGATCAGACGGCTGCAGATGGTAGTATACTACTGAAATCGTTTACGATTAAAATCCCAGACTATACATAGTACATATACTTACATTATTTATTCGGAACACAAATAATAGACCAAATGTTTACCAGAACAGTTTAAGAATACTGCATGTCTGTAGGTATGATACATTTTAGTCTTTAGACAACTGTGCCTTTTATCAATTGATGAACAAACAAAGCTCACATTATACGAACATTTTTGACTCGAAATACGCGTTTGGTAACTTTTTACCGTAGAGGCGTAGCACATTTTTTATATTGAGTAAAATATTAATATTTCATAATATATTGCTGTTTAGTGTTAAACATGTTATTCTTCAAATCGTTTATGGTGCATCTATTTAATATAAAATACATTTTTTTTAATTGTAAAAATATCGTAGGTAAAACTGGTTTACTGGGTGCGATCTATGACGTTGATAGGATTTCTTTTTAGGAGAAAATTGTGACATTCTGTAGCAACGATGAATAATTATTTAATACTTTACAACAGGGATTCTCAAATTTTATAAACACTGTACCCCTTTATATCAATAAATTTTTTTGGGTACCCATTCTTAGTTACTAAAATAAAATATATATGAAAAAATTTAAAGACTTACATATATGTTAGCCAGACTTGTACCGTTAAAAAATTTTGAGTACCTCCAAGAGGTACGCGTACCACAGTTAGAGAAACACTGTTTTACAACATCAACTTTGTATGAAAATATTAGAAAACGTTATAGTACTTATAATCTAGCACCTCTGTAAAATATAAATAAATGTCTTAGTACAAGACAAAAATATCATTGTAAACACTTTACTGCAGTGTAAGCATACAAATGAGCGATTAAAAACGGGTCAACAAGATATGAATAATCTATATTTCAGTTATTACTTATTTTTATGATTAAATATTTATGAATATTAAATTCATTAAGTATAAAATATAAAAGTACAAGTACAAATATTAACTACTAAACAGATATATTTTAAACTGTTCACAGTTCTTATATACTTGATTACATATAACAATGAAATAAAAAAAAGATCTATAAATATAAAATAATTTTGAAACACGCAAATAAGTCGGTGTCATCTGAAAAAATAGCAATTTAAATTAAGTAAATAACAGCAAATCGATGTTATTCTTCACAAATCTAGGCCAGTTATACAAATTTATGGTAATATGATATGAACTAATAAAAAACTGAACACGATACATACTTACATAATTAATGATTATCATCTCAGTATAAAGTAGCATATCATAATGCTTTTATATATTGAAATACACTTCGGCACTTAGAAATATTAATAAAGCATTTCCAGTGTCTTAGAAGAAATACCAAACTAGGTATATATAACAGGAAACTAGGTTGAAGTTATATAAAAGTCAATAGGTTAATGTTTTTTTATAAATTCTTCTGAAGCATAAATAATTATAGAAACAAATAGGTAGTAATTTTATGATTACCAAAGTACACAATATATATAATAATATTACGTTGTGTATTTATAGTGTCACTTTTTATTTATTTTGAAACAAGATTAAATTTTAAAAACACTATGATTACTTATTACATTCATAAATTAATAAAATAGTTTTATCCTGTAAATACAGTGATTACAGTGATAGAGTATAAGACGCCATACTGTCCAATTCAACGTTGTTTTAAACTTTTCGTTGTTAAACAATAATTAATTTGATGAGTTTAAGTCAAAATAATTTTACAATACATAACTATTTATAAATAGTTAGGTTCTAGAACAGATAAAAACATAAAAATAACTGTAGTATGATAATTTTAAGACTTTCATAAATTACAAATATATTTTCGTTTTAAAACATCTATTTTACTTATCTAATTATTTTCATCAGATTAAAAAATTAAGCTTACTTAATTACTAAAATATGAGTGTAGTGAGTTTTTTTTTAAGATAATATATAATAAAAATAACTACTAAATTAATAATATTACTGTTTAGTTTAAAAGTGTCTAATTTTTAGTTTTCTAAAAATTTATATGAAATCAAAATGTTTATCTAGTAGGGAAATAATTCAAGTGTTGATAACCTGA